>NW_006399788.1:17598793-17630955 GCF_000299155.1 Elephantulus edwardii | reverse complement strand
GAATATACCACAGCTTCTCTACCCATTCGTTTGTTGATGGGCATTTAGGTTGTTTCCAACTCCTTGCTATTGTAAACAAAGCGAGGGCTTTCTTAAAATGCAGCATTTTGAGGTCTTGTTGCAGTGAGTCTGAGAAGAAGGCTCTGCCTAGTGTGCTGGGTGGGTTGTTCCTGTACTGAGGGTCTCCCACCTATGCACCCACCCTGTGCCCTGGCAACCCTGAGACCCCCATGCAGCTTCTGGAGGACCCTCCTGCCTGGGGTTGGGGGGGTAACGTTTTTCCTGGGCTCCGTGTGTTGGCCCTGACCCTCGTGCCCCATCCTGCTCAACTAGGGACTCTGTCCTGGCAGTGGGGGGCTGAGAGGTGGCCTGGTGGCCCCACAGTCTCCCTATGTCTCTGCCATGGACGCTCATGGAGCCCCACAACCTAAAGGGCCAGGAGCAGGACGTGGGAATGGCGCCCGATCCTGGGTCCTTTATCTAGTCTCCTTATGTTTGTGATATTGGACGCAGCTGCTTGGGCAGAGCTGGGACACAGCGTTTGTTCCTGACTGGGGTCAGGATCTCTTGACCACCTGCTTTCTGTCCCCATCACAGCCAAGGTTTAGTCTGACACACAAAACAGTGGGCAGGAAGGTGAGGCAGGGTGTAACCAGGAGTTTCTGGAAGGACTGAGCTCTATGGGGAGTGAATGGAGCTGTTGAGGGACTGCGGCCTTTGAATTAGAAAGACAGGCGATGTGATGCTTTCCCTCATGTCTAAGCTTCCGCTCCTGCTGAAAGGTCCCTGATGGGAGGCGCACGCACCCAGGTGCCTGGCGTTTTGCTCTCCTTTGCTGAAACTGGCCCTCCTGACCACAGTGCCTCCGTCCGCCCGCCCTTGGGGCCTGGCCGCTGCCCCGGGGGCCCTGCCTTACCTGCCAGCTGCTGGGGTGCAGACTCGGTGGTCCCCGCCCATCTTTCCCTCCCTGGGTGCATGGCCGCTGGGCTGCTCACATTGGATGGCAGGGTCTTAAAACATTTTTCTCTCTGTATGGATTTTTGTAAATAAGATGAGCTCATATTTAAGGAGTGATTTTGCTTTGGGGATACTGTTGATTTGATACCCATTAAGTGGGAGGATTAAAAAATATCCAAAGATCATGTAATGTGTTGTAAAGATGATTTGTACTGTGTAATGTACTAGACTGCTGTAATTTTGTACCATGTATGCCTTTCATCAGATGACCAACAGCTAAATAAAACCAGATGATTCCTTGTCTGTATGTGAAGGCGGCCTTGTGTTTTCTTTTCTCTCACCATGACACAGGCATTTGGGGCCCTTTTTAGACCTTTCCACAGGCTAATCAAGGTCTGGTTCTCGGTGATCACTGTTGGACTTTCCTAGAAGAGGAGGCCCATGGAAGCAGCAGAAGGTACAACAGCAGCAAGGTGCGCCCGGTTTCACGTAACAGTGATTTCTGCCTTAACCCAGAGAGGCCTTGACCAGCCCTACGCCCACGGGGTAGCTGTCAGTTCCCTGCCGTTGATGTTCATTGCCATTGGGTTGGATCCAGTGCAGAGCTGGCCCTCCAGCAGGTTTCCAGAGGCAGTACATCACACAGGAAGAGATTGCCCAGCCTTCTCTCGCAGAAAGCTGGTGGATTCAAACCCTGTTTCTTTGGGTTGGCAGCACAAATCCAAACCACTAGGCCATGGACACTATTTGATGGCTGTAGCTCGTTAACTGACCCAGGCATTAGGGTCCAGGTGCTAGAGATCCGAGAGTCATGGATGCTCTAAGCAGCGCTGATGTCTCAGGATCAAGCCAAGGTGTGTAAGGGGCCCTGAGAGGGAGTCAGTGACTGGAAAGGAATGTGGGAGGGGTCTGGGAGGGAAGTGTGGGGCTGAGAAGGTTGGTGCTGAGACATCTTTCCCCATGATGGTTGTCAGACGTTCTGTGTTACAGGCAGGTTTTTACCAAGCTTCCCTGCCAATGGCACGTTCTTCAAGTAATTTCTTAGGGTGTTTTTGGGGTGTTGGGTTTTGTTTTTTTTTTTGTCAGAGTTTCTTGCTTGCAACTCCCTAGTTCCTTGAATAACAGCCTCACTGCTAGCTAATCCATCAGGTTGAAGGACCTCACATAGGCAACTCTTACTATTGTCCTAAACTATTAGACTGAGTAATCACATTCAAGGGCCTTGCATAGGCAACTTTTTTTTTTAATTTAGGTTGTTTATTTTTCATTTCAATGAACATCTACAGAGATTTTGGGATTCCATTCATTCATTGTTGCACCCTTCTCCCCGCACAAACCCCCCCCACCCCCACCCCAGGCAACTTTTACCATCTTCCTAAACTTCAGCAAGCAGGTCTGAGCGATCAGGTTAGAGGAACCTTCCATAGGTAACTTTTATTATCATAAACTGAGCTCCCCTTACCGTCCCTCGGGTCAGTGTCCACTCTCTGCTTTGACTTGAAGTGGGGGCACGCACCTGACCACCATCTCGGGACCAGAAGACTCCCCACTGCCCCAGCGCTGGCTGTCCTTTGTTGGAAGGGTGCAGGCCTGGTCAGAGCCCGAAGCTGTGGAACCTGATGCCAGTGGTGCTGGGTGGGCACTCGCTCATCTGGGGTGGAGCTGGGTGCTGTGGGTTTGAAACAGTGTCATGGAGGATGGCGGGCACCAGCCAGCTTTGACATTGCCTGTCAATCCCTCTTGTGACCATGGGGCAGGCACCAGTGAGTGTCCCAGCTGTCTCCTTTCCACAGAGCCTCTGAGGACAGTGGGTGGCAGGGTGCAGCATTGCCATGGGGAAGTGGACATGTCGTGGCACCCCCCACCCGAACCAATGAATCACTCAACCCTTGACTGATATAAAATATACTTGCAAATGGAGCGTTGCAGCAACTTGGCTGCGTGCTTGGAGGTGGCCATCAGTCAGCGCACATCTTGCAGGACTTGTTTATATTCATAAGTGCATAAGAGTTGTTCACAGAGATAAGTACTGCCAAATAATGACAGAAATTTGGCAGTCAGGAGCTGCCCTGCTCTGAATAAGGCAGGGAGCTGAATGTAAAATTGATCTAGCTCCCAGGATAAAACTTTTTTTCTCCCTCCAGGCTGCTACTCTTGCAACTAAATTAGATATTTGTTTGCATGAGGTTGTGTGGTTTCCACTGTTGATCAAACCCAGAAATGAGCTCTAGGAGATGTGCTCATTCACTCCACGAATATTTGAATACCTCTTCAGGGTACTCAGGAGCAACGATGTCCGTTTAAAGACTAAGGTGCACTTGATTCAAGCCATGATATTTTCAGTTGCTTGCTATATACTTGGAAGTTGAACAGTAACTAAGGATAACAGAAGAATCAGTGCCTTTGTGTTCAATAAGGCAAGTGATTTTAGAAATGGTCTTCAGTGAGGATGACGCAGGATAGGGCAGGATTCTGATCTATTCATAAGGTTGAAAACACCTAGCAACAATAATTATGTCTGGAAGTCTCTAGATAGTGTAAATGGTTGATATGTGACAATGTCTGCAGACTAAGATGTGCCTGAACCAGACTATGCATCTGAGAGCTGGATAATAACCAAGGATGATAGAGGCAGGATCGAAGTCTTTGAGCTGTGGTGCTGGAGAAGAGTGTTGAACATACTGTGTGTGGACTTCAGGAGAACAAGCAAGTCTGTCTTGGAGGGTGAAACCAGGCTGTTCCCTGGAGACAAGGATTCTGAAGCTCCTTCTCACATACCAGGAGAGACCATGCTTGAAAAGGGGGAGGGACAGCACAAGAGTGGGAGACCAAGGATGAGATGGATTGACTCAGGGACTGGCAAAATGGGATTAGGCCTTTTGGAGATGATGAGATTGGCTCAAGATAGGGCAGGGGTCAGAGCTAATGGACATAAGGTTGCTGGCACATAAGTCAGCAAAAGGCTGGAGGTGCCTCAGAAGAAAGGTCTGGCACGCTAAAAGACTCACTGAAAACACCATGGAGCATGGTTCCGCTCTGACACACGTTCTCGAGTTGGAGTTGACTTGGTAGCAGCTGGAATTAATGTCTGACCTTGTGGGTCGGAAAATAGTCCCACTCTGGTGTTTCCAGTTCAATTCAAACAAGCACTCGTAATGCCGGCTACACAGGAGCACTAGGCCACCAGGGGCCCCTAACCAGACCTTTAGGAGCGTTACTCGAGTTGTTCTTTATTTCCCTTTTGCATTTTTAAGGACATGCAGTTGATGCAGGGGGTTTTGGAATGGTGTTGGCGAGGCAACTGGAGATGATTGTCAAGTGAAGTTCTGCCCCCTGGAAGGCTGTGAGGCTTGTGCTCAACAGGGCGCCTGGCAGGATGAAGGCTGAGATGCAGACAGATCTTAAAAGTAGCAATTGACCCAAGTAATACAGGTGCAGGGTGTGGGGTGTAGTTCTCAGCACTGCTCCACTTGCCATTTTAAGACAGGGCTTTGGGGCTTACAATTTTGTTATAGTTTTTCAAATTATGTATAATAAGGAGCTAGGCCCATTCACTTGTTTTTACTGAAAAGGAGGATGGTGAGCTTGCTTCTGTCTGAGAAGATGGCTGAAGGAAGCCTGGGCAAGGTGAGTTCTGCTTAAAAATAGGATCCCAGCCACTGGAAGTGTAAAAGAAAAAAACAAAAAGAATAATATCAAAGCTTCATGTTTTTATTCCCCCTATTGTTTACCCCCTCCCCCACCCCACAGCTGGCTTTTTAGAGAAAATGAATCTTAGGGTGTGGCCTGGAACAGGAAGGTTCAGATGGATGGAATTAAGCTCCTCAGCATAGTAAAGTGAAGGCACGTGCTCCCACAGAGGCACTCACTGGTTAGGAAAGTCAACCAGGAAGAGCAGAAGGACGGCTTTAATGGAGACTCCTAGGACAGGAGTGGGAAGTGTGGCTGTATCATGTATACTGTAATTCATGTTACAAAACAAAATGTGTGTGAATAGTTAAATTGGACAATCAATCAGACTTTTATTCAAGTCAAAATAAAAAAAGTGGGGCAGGGTGGGGGGAGAGGTGTCCTCAGCTAAGATTTGGGGGAAGGCAAAGCTGGGTGGGCTCACCCTGTCAGTGAGAAAAATTACCGGAAGGCACAGCCTCTTCTCTGGAAATGGAAAGATGATCCAGGGCAGAGGCCTTTAACAGCAAATACTTGAAAGTCAGAAAATTAGTGGATCCAGGCATCTCCCGGCCTCAGCACTCCCTCTTGGCTAGGTGGTGTCGGTCATTTAACAATTTCCAAGTGTCCCTGGGTCCCCAGACCACCAGTCCTTAAATCACAGAGGGACTGATGTTAAAAATGAGACATCTCTTCCTGTCAGGGTTTCACCCCATGACTGATTTTAATCCAAGAAAGTCCAGCCAGTCTTTGTTCAGTTATACATTTTATTCTCTAATAGGTACAATACTAAAATAAACACAAATTAAAAAAAAGTTTTATTAAAACAAAACTGTACAAAAAAGCAGTATACTACATTTTAATTACAGAACAGTCTACTGTCCAAAAGGCACTAATCCAGAATAGGAGATACAATGATACAGGACTCATTTGAACTATTTTAATCAATACAATAGAGCACTTGTTTCTTTGACCATTTACATCTAGAAACAAGAGCTTGTTGCTACAGTCATTACACATTGTTATAAATATGAGTCCTACGGGTGAAGGTGCAGTATCCCTCTCCCCGGAGAAGGTGAACATTAGGAGGGGCCGCAACGGGGCTGAGAGCTGAGTGGGCAGCAGTGGGCAGGGCCTGGGCCCAGGGTGGCGGGAGCCCCCGGAAGGGCCCGTGGCCGCCGGGCGCTGAGGCTCGTCTTTCGGCCTGGCCTCTCTCTCGGTTGGTCGGTGTCCTGGCCACCGTCTTTATTTACTGGCAGCCACTTTAACCCCCTCCTGTGTTTTAGCACCGGGAAAGTGGGTTCTGAGATGCTCCAGGAACTGGGGCTGGAGGTCTGGGAGACGAAGCATCAGCATCTCAGCAGAAGGGAGGCATTTTGGTAACCTGATCTGAGAAAAGGCAGCAACTACTCTGGAGAGGAAGCGGAGTCAGGGGCTGGGCAGGGCCGGCCAGGGCAGGGCCACCTGCTGCCGTCTGGCCCCACCAGGAAGAGAGGTCCTAAGCTTAAGAGATGTCACGCTGAAGTCCCATTCTGGGGGTGGACCCCGTGGGGAGTGCATATGACAGCGCTTTTCTGACTACTGACTCCTTTCCTCACAAGCTGACTTGGAGTCGGCTGCTTGGAGATGCGTCCCGGCAGCACCAGCCGCCGCCGTGTATCTCGGCCATGGCCAGGCGAATGGCGCTGTTCACTCATCACGTTTTGTGATCAAGAGAATTCACTAAACCCCAGATCTCGTTCTTTAATGGACTCGAACCTAAGGAAGGGAGATACTGCAGCTTTCAGAACAGTGTCAGACACATAGAAGACAAAGACAAGCATCTGATGTTAACAAAAATAAGTAACAAAGAAATATGATTAAACCAAATCTCTTCTCACAGCATCCTATACTACATCCTCCTTCTGCTTAGCAGAAAATTGTACGTACACAAAAATACAAATACACAATTTTGTAGAACAGTCTGATTTTAATATATTTATATATATTTATATTTATACGAGTGGCAGGTTAGTTCATTATATAGAGCTTTTTGCACTTTTGGCTCATATGCAACAAGGCTTATAAATTCAGCTTTAGCTTTCATTCAGGTTTTATAGCTTTTGAACAATTGTTTTCACATTTAAAGCAGCATCCAATTTGCACTAGGAGATTGTGGTGATTATAGGAAAGATGGGTTGGGAGGTTATTTAAGGGGAGAGGGAGGTCAGGGCAGGGGAGGATATACATTCCAGTGTGTGTGGCAATGTAAAAAGGACTGTGATGTGGACAGGAGTAGACCATGGTGACCCTTGAGGTAGACTGAACACCTTACAGCAGACATGGACACAGGTGTGACTGCCCTCAGGGACGCATGGCACATGTGATGGGAGAACGGAGTCCGAGGAGACTCCTAATGGAAACACAAAGACTTAAGACACACGATGGCCGAGGCGGGAGGCTGGCTGTCCTCCCACGCCCCCGGCAGAGACCCCACACAGCCCCTCAGGGACGTGAGTATTTGGTGGATGCTAAACACTGTCAGGCAATCCCAAGGCATCTATCTGGTACGCGGTATCTGATCAAACTGCTACGGTTAACTTTGCTTCCTGGTTTCTAACTGCTGTGCCAGCCGCTTCCCACCGGACACTGAGCTGCTGTGAACAGGCTGGACCCTCCGGTCGAGGGAGGTGGAGGGGGCGGGGTCTTTTCCTGCGGTTCCTGGCCAGCCCCCAGCTTGCTGCCTTCTGACCCTCCTGGGGCAGCTGACGAGCACCTGGCAGAGCCCTGCGCTCACGGCACCTGGAGAACTGAGCGGCGCCGGCCCCCGGCCCTTCCACGGCCTACGTGAGCTCCGGAAATGCCTTATTTTCATTATTAGCACAGCGATATTGCTCCCAGCCGATCACATCTCATCAGCACACCTTCCTCTCTCTACCCAACTCAGAAGAATTTCACTTGCAAATTTGCCCATATGTGTTAAGTGCAAAGGCCCAGTGTTTGGGTTACTCCATTGTCAGAACAAAAACGCTGGATTATTAATGAAAATAAAGTGCTTGGGTATGGATTGTTCCACTTTGCGAAATCTCTTAACGTACCAATCAATTGTCTGAGTGCTGCTTAGTTACGTGACTTGAGAAGAATGCAGTCACCAAATAATGTCACACACCCACCATGGAATCAAGGCCCTGTGTTTAGATCAGATGTGAGTTACATTACAAAAGAAGCAAACAAATCACCCCACACTCACTTCCCAGATGCATTTCTGATCCTGCTTCGCCCTCCCATCGCCGGCCTCCCCGAGCCCCCTGAGCAGACCCGGGGACCAGCACAGGCAGCCAGAGCCAGTCACGACAGCAGGGACAAGTCATTGCATGTCACTAGGACCTGACTCTACCCTCCTGGGTCTGGGTGTGTTTCCGGCTGACAACAACGACAGAGACGGGCCTGTGCTCTGAGGCTGTCTCACCAGCCTTCTTCCCTCCACAGCTACTGAGATTTTTTTAGCTGAACAACGAAGACTCCTGAAAACCATAAGCACACAAAGAACAGAAACACCCTCAGAAAAGAACCGCAGGAGAACAGTGACGAAGCCAGCCTGCCGTGTGACGGTCGGTCTCCCTCCCGTCGCCCTGCAGAGGTTCTGCCTGCAGAACACCAGGGACCAGGGGGGACGGCCACCTGTGCCCCCAGGAGGCTTAGGGGTCGGGAGAGGGCACAGGCCGACGCTCTGGCAGGTTCCAGAGGTCTGTAACTTGATTAGGCACTTAAAAAATAGAAATAAAAGTTTGTCCTTGGAAGGTACTGCATACCCAGCATGGCCTGGCCATGGAGCAGGAGCCCGCGGGAGGCAGAGAAGGCTGTGGGCTCGTCCAGGGGAGGTAACTTCGAGGACCTCAGGGCCAGTGGCAACAGGTGTCACCTTGCTGATCTGAAAGGTCAGTGGCACGAGGACTCAGACGTGGTCAGAAGAGGCCTGCCTCTCTCTCTCTCTCCATGTGCTACAAAGCACCCAGGAGGAGCCTGGCACAGAGCAGGTCGGGATGCCCCAGGCTGAGGGACGCACAGCCCAGCTCAGCTTTCTACTATCCATGTGGGAGAAACTGCAAGGGATGGAAGGGGCCTTTGACTTTGGTTTAGGGTGCCCGCGTCCGTGATGCAGGGCGCAGAGGTTCACCAACACTCAGCTGCTGAAATGTGTGTTGAAGGAAAGTGACCAACACTAATGACAGACGAGTGCCCTCAGCTGCATTCAGCCCTCACGCACACACCGCAAGAATGCAGCAAGCGTGCACGGCCAAACCACGAGTGACTGCCTTTTACATCAACTCAGCACAAATGCCCTTTGAAGGAGCCCTGGTGGTGCAGATGTTAAAGGGCTGGGTTGTTAACCAAGAGTTTGGCAATTCAAACACCCCAGCCACTCCTTGAGGGCATGAGAGTCACAGGCTCACAGTCCTCAGCCAGTTCTACCCTGTTCTAAAGGGCAGCGGCGAGTCAGAATTGACTCCGTGGCAGTGTGTGGGAACACAAGGTGTTTTCCAGTTTAAGACCTTCAATCACTGATGAAATGGAAAGGAGATTCTCACAAGTTTATGCTGGTCTCTTAGTTCCATTAAAGGGAAAACAGAGAGAGATTTTTGTGTTCAAATTAAGTCACAATAAAGACTGATATTTAGGCTGAGAAAGTCCTAAAGGACCAAACCTGGGGACAATGGTCTTTGCACTGTCTCCTCACGCACATTCATTTGTGAAGATCGTGGGTGGACTCGGGCAACGCTCCGCACAGTCTCAACGACACCCAACCATCACCAGAGAACAAAGCCTGAATGAAGCAAACTGGGAGGTTATGGGGAAGGGGACAGTGGACACTTAAAACCTCCATCAGCCACCTAAAGGGGACTGCATTATCACAGAACCACCCAGCAGCAGTTCCCTCACAAACGAGGCCTTGGCGCGCGCAGTGGCTTCTAGCGTGTTCATGCCATAGATGACAGAGTGGGTCAGCGGAAGAGACCGTCAGAGTAACTGCTGGCAATCACTCCTTTTTGAGAGGGAAAAAGCTAGATAAGAAGAGGAAGGAAGCGGAATATGAGGGTGGCTGAAGCCTCAGCTGGGAGCCCTCGCCTGGAGTCAAACACTGGGACCCTCCACCCTGCAGGCACCACGCTCTTAGCGGATTCAGGCTGTGACAAAGGTCTTATGCTGAGCCACCATCTGGACCTGTCCCAACTGCTACTCAGGGGTCACTGAAGGATCCTGTGGAGCCCGAGGCAGGCACTCAGCTTCCCACAGACACCGGGCCAGTGCTGGGCCTGCCCCCGTCCCCAAACCCTAGCTATGGTGGGAAGGACAGCAGAAAGAATGAACTGGCCGAGCAAATGAGCCTAAACCTAGAAGGCTGTCTCAAAGTTACAGGCACGAAGAAAACACAAGAGGAGAAACAGGAAACTTGAACGTTCAATTTTAACATCTGCCTTCCCTATCCTCATAGATGTTCTAGACCCCTCAGTGCACTCGCTCTAGGTCAGCCTGTTCTTTCACAGTTATGGCTTTCCCAACTACACCCAACACCAGGGAGTTGGAGCAAGACATTCACCAGCACTAGATAACCAGAGAGGAAGCCAGCCAGCGTGGATGGGCAAGGAAGGATGCCGCGGCCATGGTGTCAGGACCACACTAAGGGCAGCTCACCATCAGAGGCTCACTGAACGGACAGCAGATGGCAATGCTACAGGGTGTCACGTTTGCTGTGGACAAAATGCCGCAGGCTGGCTCTTCCCGTGGGACCTGTTCCTGATGAATGCCCTGCCACGTGGACGGGACCACTGCAGATCCAGTCGCGAGGGAGGGTCTCCACACATTCCCGCGCCCAGCGTCAGCAACAGCTTCCAATGCTCTCTCAGCCCTCTTCAC
Source organism: Elephantulus edwardii (assembly GCF_000299155.1). Lineage (NCBI taxonomy): Eukaryota > Metazoa > Chordata > Mammalia > Macroscelidea > Macroscelididae > Elephantulus > Elephantulus edwardii. The sequence continues at coordinate 17,620,434 of NW_006399788.1, read as the reverse complement.
TGTCATTTATGGGGACAGCATCTTTACTGTTGTTCTTTTAAGAATAGTATACCTCTTCTGGTGTTAAAAACATACAAACACCCATTTAATATGCACATTTCATGTGAGTACGTGTCTGTTTTCAAAGGTTCTGGTAGGCTGGGCTTAGCAGGGAAAGGTATGGGTTGGGTTTTTTAACTTTTTCAAGTCACTAATGTGTTCTCTGGCAACACCTGAGAAGGGAATTCCTTCCAACTCAAGTCCTTTCGGAGCAGCACCAACCCTTCCACAGCCCATCTAATACTCTGATCCCCGAAGTGAGAGCTCATGCGGGAGGCTCGAACTGCAGCGATAATTCTATTTTCTTTGAAGGTAAGCAGATAATCACAATGTTCTGCTGGCTGTTCTGATGCATGTCTCACAAATCACAGCACTGTATTCATCTAGGCAGATCTCAGAGTCTCTAATCTTAAGACATCCTCTAAATTCTAATGAAGACACTTAGTTATCCTCCAGCAGTGGGAAAGTAAGAGCAAGGAGACTGTAGACCCCGGTACAGGTGTGCAGGAGGGGTGGGCTCAAAGCTGCTTTTAGATCCTAAAGAAAAGCCGTGCTGAGCGAAACCTGTCAGCAGATTCTCCGTGACCTTGCACAGGTGCTGCACATGCCACTGCTGCAGGAATTTGAGGAGGACAAAAAAACTTGGATCCCATGGCATAAGCAGCTTTCCCAAACTTTAAAGGGCTAAATGTTTGGAGTAGGGAGAAGAGTACAATTATAAATAAGCTGGCCACCTTAGTATTTTAGAAAATGAACTTTTTAGCCAGACACTGATGGATTTGGGCAGGTTAGGCCTCACTGGGGAGGCAGGAGGGCAAGGCAGAGAGGAGCAGTTTTGTACAAGGAGAAGAAGTCAAAACAAACAAAAGGGCCAAGGCTGGATTTTCTCAAGCAGCTACTATTCATCAATCGTGGAATGTCCAGTCCTGGGAAAGAAGGGGCTCCCGGACCAGGCTGACCCAGCACGGCGGCAAACCTCCTGGGGGCACAAGGGACCTTTGGCACTAAGCAGAGGTGCTGGTGTACTTGCAGGCTCACTCTTGATCAAGCAATTAAGCAAGGACTTTTGCAAGTGGCAGAAAAACCAAAACTCTACACATAACTAGAGAAGAGCTAGCTGGGGGACTCAGGAGCTACTATCCCATGTGACATCTCAGGGTGCAGAGGGGGCTCCCAGATCAGAGGGCCAAGTAGGGGGTGGAGGTCACATGATGCCAGCATGACACCAGAAAGGAGGGAAGGGGAACTTGAAGTGTGGGGGAGACCATCCCCAATACCCAGGAGAGCTGGGAGGGGCACGCAGGATAAGAGCCTAGCTTGAGAGAGCTGGGGACCGCCCACAACAATGAGGTGAGAAAAGTGAGGGAAAATTCACCAGTGTCCTTTTGCTATTGAAACTTTAGGATGTTGCAAGCATCAGTGTTCCACTTCTGTCACTTAGGTGATTAAAGCCGGCATGTGTAAAGCTTACTATTACACTGCTGCTTGAGAAATGTTTTCTGATGATGGTGAAGGACATTCTTGGTTATAACCAAGCCACAGTCTGAACATTCTAGGGAGTTCAACATTCAAGCCCGTCTGACTCAAGTGAACACGGGGGCTGGGGCAGAGAGTCTGACTGGATTCGGCATAGAGACGGAGCAAGCTGGAAGTGGCTGGGAAAGGTTTCACATACTTCAGCAGTCACCAGGGTGGGAGTGGGGGGCCACAATCAAAGGCTCCCATTTAGAAGCTGAAATAAGTCCAACTCTAATCTCTCTCTCACTTTCGAGAACACGAGCACCATGTCATTATTTCAGTTTACGGAGCTGCTGTTCCAAATGTTCTTGGGAGCAATAGTACTAAAAGGGAACAGGGAATGGGAGACGTGCCATCTTCAATCACATAAAGGACAGAAATCCTTTTAATTATGACCATGCCAATCCACATCTTGCTAAAACAGCTAATTACATGTCAGGAGGACACTCAGAACAATTGTCATTATATTTTTATATATTCCGTCTATGCCACCCCCTTCAATTACCATGGTTACAATTTGAAAAGATTCAGCCAAACCTTCATTTTATCACAGCCGCACACCAGTGTGAGTGTGAGAGCTGACTACGGCTGTACAGAGAGAGAAGTGAGCGTGGGGTCCAGGGAGCCAGCATCCCTGGATGTCTTTAAGGGAGAGCAGGGCAACATGTGGGCTCCAGAGGGGATGCTGCCTGGACACCCCGGAGGGCAGGCTCGGTTCCTACACGGCAAGGGCGATGCTGGGGTGGAGACCTGAACAGTGCTATGGAAAGGGACAGTGGGGGAAGGAAAGGCAGCACTGCCGCCCAGGGTACAGTTTGTGTTTGTTGTTAGGGAGCTGGCTAATGAGATAATGGGTGTGAGCTGCACTTGGTAAACTGTCAAGTGGTGTGAAAAAGCTAGTTAGATTTCACTTGAATAAAATCAACTATATTTAGTTTTACTCACTGCCTGGTCCCAATTGTCATATGAATGAGAAGAAAAAAAAAGACAGTTAATGGCTCTGAACATTTGTGAGCCCAGGGCACCTACTGCATGTGTGAGATGCTCGCTGACAATGAGCCGTGGGTCTTAGATAGTGAGGTGCACCTGGATCCTCTCACACTACCCTCGCCTTGATTTCCCTGGCCCTCAATTAAAACAAACAAACAAAAAACCAAAACCCCACCACAACAAACAATGTTAAAAGAGACTACATTTCTAAGATTTCTCTATACTGATACTTCTCATCCTCATCAAGAAAAAGACAATGAAGCCAGAACAGAACTTGAGGCTCTTGAACGGACATAGTTAGGAGCAAAGTCGCACCGCAGAAAAAAGTGAGTCAGTATCAGCCCTCTAAGAACCAAGAACAGCAAAGGACTTGAGCTAATAAATACAGAGAGTGAAGAACAGCCTTTCTGAACATAACCTGTTTGTTAGAGAGCCGCTTCTGTAATCAGAAAACAGACTTGCCGGCTTGATGTATTTTAAAGGCCCTTTCCACCACCTTAGTACTGTAATTCTCTGTAGAGTGACAGAAATTCTCTCTTCTAAAGTGGTAAGTCATCTTTTGAGACAAACAGTATATAATGCAGGAGACCACATTACAGAAACAGGAAGAGCGTGTACTCCCACCAGCACATTACCGCGGCCTCCTGAGAGGGTACCTTCCTCAGCAGAGCTGGCTGGTCATAGCTGCCCCCTCTGGAAAACGTTCCATCCTTGTTATTGTGCAATACCTCGAGGTGGGACAACACGGGTTTCAGCAGGCAATGCAAATCTGACGGTGTGGAAAGAAACGGGACTGAATATGGCTGACAACTCATCCCCAAATCCTGAGTAAAAGATCCTTGTTATTTAAAGGGCACAGAGAAAAGGAATGCTTTACACATGTAATTCCCACCCTCATCCCAAGCAGCCCCACCCCCCGCCCCCCTGAAGGCTGGCCAGTGTGCCTGACTTTGACTTGGGAAGTCTTAACAAATAAATCCGGCTCAGTAAAGCTATAAATGGATCTGGCTGGTCTCAATGCAGCCCCAATGAATACAGTAGTTAAACGTTACTGTTAACCACCACAACAGAAACTACCAGCACGAACATGAGAGGAAAATCAGACAAGTTAACACAGAAACCAACACACAGTGCACGGGCTCTGTGTTGAGCGCTTCTCAGGACAAAATCATCAACAGCAAGAAAAATTATTGCCTAAGAATCTGCTGAGACTCACTGGAGGGGAATATTCTGGTTTTTCTTCACACAGTTAAAGACAAAAAGGAATTTTAAAAGGCAGAGCTATGACTCAAATGGGAAGACTGCTTCTAACCAAACCCTTCTTAAAACCAAAGAGAGAGTAAGGACTTGAAGTTCACATTTTCAGGATGGGAATATAGAGGGAAAATGGACAGTACCACGGTCATGGCGAGCAAACATCGCCGGCCAGTAGGGTGGGCAGTGCCTGTGAGATGGACCATGCCCACCCATGCTCGCTTTCAGAAGAGATTCTGGTCAGCTCAAAACCAGGACGTGGCTTTGGAGCACAGAGGGAAATGGAAGAGGAGCCATTTACAGAGAGAGAGAGCAGGACTGGAGATTCCTCATTAAATCAAGTCTGTTTCACACTTAGTGTCTGTGACTGGAATTCAAGAGACAAATTTTGAAAGCTAACGTGCCCTAAAGACAAAAGGTCAAACCGGAGACATGAAATAACTATATTAGTGACTCTGTTAAGTTGGCTGGTTGGTTTTTAAAAACACAGTTGGACGCCAGGACTCAGTGGACGTGCTGGTGGGTGACCTGCCCTCCTATCTACAAGGAGCTGGAACTGCAAATTTCAGGTGGTCATCTCAACTAAGTTGGGGTGGAAGGTACTTTGGAGCAAGCCCCAGGCCTTCCACCTTGGCGCCTTCTTCCTGAGGGCTCCTCGTAATGCAGGTGAGGGGCTTTCCCACCTGTGACCACGCTGGGATGGACACAAAACCTGTGAGAAGGTGGCAGGGCACCACAGTTCCCAGAGGATCAGCACTGTGAGACGGCCTTGAGAGGGGAGTCAACACTGTGAGCTTTGCTGAAAGAAACCAAGATGCCTGCCTGGGAGTGGGTGGCTCCAGAGAGTCTCAAGGATAGTAAGTGTGCTGCGTTGTCCTCCCCTGATGCTACGGTTACCGACAGACAGGGAGATGATGTACTGCGATGCTCCATCTTTGAAAGGTCCTGATGTCAAAAACATAGCAAAGTCACACATCTGACGAATTCAATTAACACACTGACGCACACTTTTACATGGACAACCGTGCTTAGAAACACATTTTTCTTTTCAATTGTTTATAACTGCCATATGAAATTGAGCGTCAGTCGTTGATGTCGAATGATGTTCCTTTTTTCATTAATTAAAATGTGCAAGACAGCTATAGCCGTCATTTGTGGCAACGTGTTAATCTAATGAAGGTGTCCTTTTAAACTAATAAAGGGGCAAGGGGATAATACATATGAATGGCAAGGTTACCACACCCCACGTGTTTAAAAGTCTTCTTCAAATAGGAAAAAGTAGCCCCTGAGTATGTCCTTTGGGGGGGCATGAAGGACAAACATGATGAAAGAACAGGGCAGAACCACCAAAGGGCATAAAACAAAGTCTTAAGAGCCTTTTTTTATTATTATGTATTTTTAGGTAAAAAGCTGTTTAGGGTTTCTAACTTAATTATGACCTCTAAAACCTGAAAAACCTGCCCTTCAAGAGGTTAGAAACGAAGCAGTGGCAACTCTATGTGCCATTATGACAACTGAAGAGGGCCTTTGACAAGACTCGGGGGCGAACAGGGATGGGATACTAGGTATAAATTCAGGTCTAAAAGAAGTAAACTTATTGATGAATAAAGGAAAAAGTAAGGCAGTGGGTCTTTAGAGCAGCTAGCGGCCTTCTCTAACCAGAGACGGGGTCTCGGTCCCCTCGTTCCTATACGGGCAGGAATATTCCATCAGTTTTCTGGTACTATCTTCATAGATACTGACCTTTTATTCTCCGAAGCTTTTTTCTTCCTCTAGAGATCTTAAAATAATGAAACCTTTTCCTATGTGGTAATTGCTCTATTTCTTTAGTAACTACAGCTGTCTTAACAGTTGGAGTCTGTTCCTTTAAAAAGACCAGCAAGAACAAATGACAGTCACAATCTTATCATAAGGAAGCTATCAATTATAATAATCTCCTTACAATAAATCATGGATGTGGCTTGTCAAAGAGTGTAATTTTTTCTTTTTCTCTGCTTCCTGATTCAACTGAGAATAAGCAGACAAAATTCGAGCTAAATGAAAAGATACGGTATGTTATACTTTTTCTAACTACAATACAAGGAAAATAAAGATATTACAATCTCCTAATAGAAATAAAAAGTAAAAACAACAACAACAACAACAAAAAAAACCAACCCCAAAACCCAAGAAAGAATACGTGAGAAGGGATCATTCCTGAGATTAACAAATGCTACTTTTGAATTGGTTGGTTCAAGTAATACAGTAAAATAGAAAAGACTATTCCACTTTACTTCAATTCTTGAAGTCAGAAAAAGCACACACGTTTCCCCTTGAAATCCACGGTTGAGAAAAGGGCCAGGCCTGCATGCAGGTCTCTGAAGTTACAGACACAAACAAGGTAGCACGTTCAAGTCCCCCCAAAGACTTTGCCTCATAACGACTCTAGCAGGATAAACAGAGGAGGAGAAGGTCGAGACAATGTCTACCACATGTGGAGTTTACCAGCTAAAAATTAGCAGATAGTCAACATCTCACCAAATTGAAAGGGAATGTTGAGGAAGGTCAGAACTCTCTCTCGATGGTTTTTAACCGAATACATTCGGTAGGAGGGGGGGGTGGAAAGGCGAGGAAGTGGCACCTTCCTTCAATCTTAGAAATGGTTTTCAGGTAATAAACAGGATGACAGATGCCCTACTTATTAGCTAGCCCCACAGTCTCCTTTAGCCAAGGCTTCATTATTTGGAGAAAGGAGAGACGGAATGAGGCAGAAATATACAGCACTCCACTCGTGTGTCTTCCAGACGCACCCTCTGCTGCTGCATGAACGCTGCCTTCTCTTACCCACAGTGACAGTGTGTCATTTAATCGGGACGCCGAGACATCATTTTCATACAAGGCCAGCAGATGTAATTTCCTTTGATGCATGAATAGTTCATCATTTTGCTACTCAATGACAAGGTGATCACAGGGTGACTTTATAACACAAGTTCACTGTTTGGTATTTTGAGTTCTCAAAATGAAAAAAGGATTTATCAAATATAAATATCTTTAAAAAGTAACAAAAGTGCTACATATGTGATCAAGGAAAAAAATTCCATTAGTTACTGCCGCTTAAAGTAGATTAAACTTTACAAATATTACCACATCCATTATCAATATGGCTTCCAATTATTAAATAAATTGCCTGTAGCAATATAGCTTTTCACACCTCTACAAGGACAGAGTAAAGAGAACACCAAAGCAGTCCCATCCCATTGTGTCTCACACCGTCACAATGTGAGTGGTGAGCGTCCCCTGCTTTTTTTCGGCTCCTATTCAGGCAAGTATTTGCATTTGTGATAGTCAGTCAGCATAATCCCACTACAAGGTCTTTGATCAACCTCGTATTAAGGGGGTTTCAGTTAATGGATACAGAAATGCTAAGTTGATTCACTCAGGTTTGACATTAGTTCCAACCTTGAAAGCCTTGATTTTTGGGGAGCAGGAAAAGTGGACCCACACAGGAGGCAAAGGAACATCTCTGATGACTCCTGGACTCTCCAGGCAGGCACTGGCAACTGTGCCATGTGATCTGCAGTGGTTCTGAGAATTGGACTTTCGTACCCATTACACAGTCAGCTCATCGTTTTTCCAATACTCTCAAGCTGGGTTTTGTTCCTTTATGACATTTCCTTTCTTTTTTTTTTCTTTAAATCATGGTCCCAAAGGCAGAAGGCAGTATTTTATCAACTAAGTCACACAGCTTGTGAGCGGAAAGGATGTCTGTGTCAGGCATGTTAACATCAACCAAAATCTGAGATCAAGTTTTCCCATTGACATTCTTAGCACAGCACCCAAAGAAGTATAATCTAGCCACAGTATGACTATAATGAGGCACGGCTTATTGCAGCTGGAAATCAATTCTCCTCATGCTGAGGTGGGGATGCTAGTGTTCCTTTTACTCTGTGAATACTCCCCAAATGGTGTCTGTCAATCCTGTGCCACACAACCTCAGCTTGCATCCTACCAGTCAGTCTTGGGGAAGGAGGAGGGGTTATAGATTAGTGTTACATGACTCTAAAGGTACCCAAGATTTCACACGTAGCCTAATATTGGAGAACTGAGGGCTATCTAAATACCTGGAAGCACTTTCTTGGAATGCTAAGACAGAGCAGCAAGATTTTCTAGCCTCAGGGGCTGGGAGCGAGAAGTTTGTTTGTTTGGTTGGTTATTATTTACTGGGAATTAATACTGAGAGAGTATATGCAAAGGCTGAGGGCACCATGCCATCTTCACAGAACAAGACTCTAACGGCTAACTGACATACAAGAAACTGCAAAGTTATACTGTAAGAACACATGTTAAGGACCGAGGAAAGTCTGCTAAGGTGCTACATCTAAAACTAAGTTAACGTCTTGTGTTTATCCCTCCCTGATCAGTCGTCATCCAGGGCCTCTGTCTTGATTTCGCTGGCCCCTTGTCGGGCCAAGGCCAAGATCGTGTGGTTGACTGCCGCCATTTCCACAGCTAATGAGATGGGGTCTTGGTGGTCACTATGGCTAGTGCTGTCATCCTAAATATATAGAAATAAGAAATAAAATCTCGTTAGTGGATTGCAGAATTCTCCGGCTCACAGAAAGACATGCTGGGGAGTGAGAGGAAGCACAACATTCATGGGAGGAAACCAAGAAGGGGAGGATGTCGTGACAGGAATGAACTGTATTTAAGTAGTCACTGAATGGATAGAGGCCCAGAGACTCCGAGTGGACAATTCCATAATTAAACGCACTATCACGTTTTTTTCATACTGAGAACTTTATTCCATCCTAACGACTGCTAGTGGTGATGACCAAACTTGGCATGAATGCTATAAAAACCAACAATTTGGGACTCTGTTTGAAACAAACAGAGGACTAGTTCTTGAAGGTCATGTAAATGAGCTCTTAATTGGTATTCTTTCAATCAGCTTTTCAGCAGTTAGGATCTATCTATTGAACTGAAGAAATGAAAAGAAGTTTACAACTGTAGACCAACATAGTGTGATGACCAGAACTTAGTTAAAAATGCACTCTTGCAAAAAAGAAAAATAAAAAAGGAAGGTATTTTCAATTATGACAGGTCAAAGGTGTAACCGCCTGAAATGCATGTGGGAGAAGCATGGTGTTCTCCCACTGCAAGGCAGCTGTGTAATGACAGTGGCAGGTATTTTAGTTAGCAGGCAGTGTGAAGCACTCCTTCCACGTACAAGCCCAAGGTGTTAAAAAATAAAGCTGTGAAAGGAAACTGGCATTTTGGGATATATGTCAGAGATGGAAGATGGTGTTACAAATAAGGGTAAGTTTCTCACCTGTCACATCTTCAGGGAAACTCTGTGTTAAAGAACTCTGAAAGAGTAAGTCCCTGAGGGGGAAAAAGTCTTGGATGTGCTACTCTTAGGGCATCTGTGAGAAAAGATGGGATGGACCCAGCTGGAGAGGAAGACTGGGAAATCACAAGACTGCTTCCAATTATAGAAGGACTTAAAGGACATCCTGTTGAGTGAAAGGTCTGAGCTAGAATTTAGCATCCTAACAGGAAGAAAAGTTAGCTCTTAGAAGTGTGGGTCCCATTTTACTCTCATTTTCATAGATAAGGCTTCATAGTTAATTTATAAAGGATCAGTGTAGAAATGCAGCAAACTTGCAGTGTTTGCTTGACCTGGTGGACAGAAGCTCCAGAACAGTCAGGTGAAAGAAACTGGGGACAGTACTAGGTCACAGTGGGCTGTACTGGTGAGCTGGCTAGGGAACAAAGAAAGGGGTGAGCACCTGGGAAAGACTGGGGTCGAGGCCACGGCTTCTCTTCCTATTCCAAAAGGAAAGAAATTTCAAAGCCTATAAACACATTGAATAAATCTGGGTGGGTGTTAGTGTGAACACTAACATTCTTAGTAATTATTCCATCCAGTGGCTACAATTAAATACGATTTCCAAGCAATGAGGAACACATCATGGTGAGAGGGCAAGACATGCACGTATTTGCAGCGATGAAAGGATCTGTGTCAGCGTGCCAGGGAAGACTCTGGAAGAACCACTCATCTTGGCACGAGGGTTCCTACGGCAATGGGGCCATAGTGGGTGACTGGCCATTGCGTCCTGTATTGGTACATGTTTAGGAATGGATTACAGCTACCCAGTTGCCCCTAGATTTCTCAAACATTGAGTGTGTGTGTGGTGAATGGTGTAACTTGCTTGTTTGGATCAGATCCTCCTCTCTTCTTCTACCTTCTCTGCTTCTCTGCCTCCCTCTGAACTTCTTCCCTCCTCCTCCTCCCCATTGCGTACTTGCCAAGTATCCTGTTGTATGACAATAAATCCATGTGGGTGAATAGCGATTTCTCACAAATTCAAGAGGACAACTAAATCTTACCACATTCCCTTCAAATTACATGAAAAGCTATCTAGACCCATGAGCAGAGTGGAGGGACATTAGACTGCTTCTCCTCCCCCACCCCACACGGTCCCATCCACTCTGTAACCGAGAGCCTCCGCTCAGGTGCTCACCTGCTCTGAGTAGTCATTTCCGTCGACGTCATCACTGTTGGAATGACCTCCTGGACTCTGTACATCTATCCCATGACTCTCCAGGATTGCTGCTTCTTCGAAAAAAGCAAATGGATCCCTAAATTATCTGTTACATTACTATCATGCTGAAATGGCAAATTAACTTTTGTTGCTGAGGAAATGAAAATGTAAATAAACAAGGAATTCCTCTACTTCATTTTTCTCTTAAATTGCAGAAAGAGGAAATGCAATCGCATACAGTTCAGGGAGACACGCTTTTGCCATTGTGGAATGCCCACTGCTCCCTGTGTGAGGCTGGAGAAGCTGATTGTTAGGTGTCTAATCAGTATCTGTTAACTAAAGGGCTATCTGGTCCTGGAGACCCCAGTTTTGAAGGGGTGTGTATTTAGTATTTGGGAACAATAAAGAGTAACAAGAAGTAATTTGACAAGTAAAATATAATCATAGAACGTCACAGCCAACCCCTATGTTGCAAGGAGGGACTGGTTCTTGAAGAGGGAGGTTATGCTTGGGAGGGTGGAGGGACAGGACAAGAGAGGAAGACCCTCGATGAGATGGATTGATTCAGTGACTGGGGTAATGGGGGTAGGTGTGTCAGAAAGAATAAGGTTGGTTCAGGATTGAGCAGGGTTCAGAGCTGCTGTACATATGGCTGCTACGAGTCCCAAGTGATTCGACAGCACATAACAACAATAACAAACAATGTTTTGCTTATATCCTACCTTCTGTCATGTCCCTTGTCTATAGCCTCTTTGGTTCCAAGTTCTTTTATTTAGATATTTCTTAAATTCTTAGTTATAGGCCAGAGAGAACACAGAATTAGCTATCATATTCCCTCTATCACACCCCTGTCAGTTTCTTTAGCGCTGTTACAGAAGTAATCTGCCTAGGGCCACCTAAGCAATTTAATTTTATATTTTAAAATATGAAGAGCAAAGAGTTTTATAAATAACAATGTTACTATTATAGTAATACAAGTAGGATAATTAAAACTTCTCTTCATTCATTAAAACTAATTTAAGATTACTGCTACAAACATCTAAACCTATAGTGTCTAAACTGCACTCTTAACTCCAAGCCCTGTGGCTGCTCCGCGAGGAGAAAGCAGCCGCGCTGGTACATTACCGATATTGGCTCTCCTCTTGATCTCCTTCCGCCTGTTGGCAAACCAGTTATATACTTTCAGGGAGGTAACTCGTTCCAGATCAGACAGCTTTTTGCCTGTAAATGTATGCAATAACCTTTAGACAGTTTATATACATAACCTAAGAATAAATATGTTTCAAGGGCTAATACTCCATTCTTTAAAAAAGATTTCTTCCTAGCATTACCTAGTATGAGGCATAAATTCAAATACGAGTAAATGAATAAATACATTAATGAATAAAATACCAGCTTCTTGACATGCTTTAATTTAGGAAGCCCTTCACATTAAGGAATTTCACAAAGCCAGTCTAAACTGAGTATCTGAATAGAGTTCATTATCAAGAAGGATTCAATTGATTAGGATAATTCCAGAAGAACATGATCATCTCAGTCAGGTTTCCAGATAACTGCAGTTTACATCCATTTCTAGGCCTTACAGTAAATGTTTCTTGCTGGTCACTGTCATCATCAACTGTCCTAACTATGTTGGACAATATAATCTATGTTGAGTGGCAAAAATGATCATACTACAGATTTATTACCTTTTATTACACTGTCAAAAATAAAACTGATGAACATTATGCTTGCCAATTAAAGTCCTACCTCTACTACTTCCCATTGTCCCTGTCCTTTTCCATTTTCAGCTTTTAATCTACAGAGGGCTGTGAAATCAGAAAACAAGTTTGCATGGACTGGCGGGTACAGGGTAGCATGTTTGCTAGAATTAGTTCAAGCTCCTGTATGGCTTCACGGCTGAAATCCGGAGATGGATGTTCTTCATTAAGGGGCTGAGTTCATAGGATCTAGATTGCTAGAATTCTGATTTAACGGTTAAGGGAGGACTAACTGCTGTTTGACCATTAAAATAACCAAACAAATGGAGAGCAACCTGTATCCTGAGAATGGTTTTTGCTAATAAAAATTAGAAAATATAGGATATTAGTACATGGAATAAAATATGTATGAATTGCTAAAATGTCTCTGTTGACTTGCATGGAAACTGTAAGATAGAATTAAAAACAAAATTCCTCACTTTTCCCTAGATAAGCAGAAGTTATCCCAGTATGTGATGAAGACAGAAGGCAAATCCCTCCCCACAAAAAAATCCTTCCCCAAAGAAAAACACAAATTGTATAATTTGTAACAAGTAAAAAAAAAAACACACCCAACAATTCAATCTTTTATTAACATTTAAAATTATTTTAAACTATAAAGTTGGTGCTTAATTTATTTATTTGTATTATAATTCTGTAGAAAGAAATCTATATATTCCTTGAAAAAATATCAAAGCATCACATCCTACGCAAGGTGACTGCTTGGAAAGTTTGTAAAGTGAGGACTGGATTTTCAATGTCATCACAGTTTCTCTGACAAGTACTGTTTGAACTGAATAGGGCACTGACAGCCAGCAGAAGACGGAACAGATTGAGCTTGAAGCGCCAAGGTGTGAAAAATAAGATGAGATTCAGTGTCCTGATGCTGGTTTGTAACTGAGGGCTCCACCACAGAGCAAAGCTGTGTGGGCTAACTCACCTGGCTTCTGTATAACTGCATTGCAAGCATTTGCAATTTCTTCTCTTTTTGCTTCATCTGGGTATTGATTCTCATTGAAGTAACTGTAAAGACAACCAATAAAATAAATGTACACAGTGTAGTCCCCCCTCCCAAAAATGTACTATTAATAAACACTAACTCACTGAAAAATATGATGCTTTAATTAAAGTGTCTAGACCAGGTTGTCCAAAGGAACTTACCGCGATGATGGAAATGGTCTTTTCGGTGCTGTGCAATATGGTTGCCATTACAAAGGTGTGGCTGTTGAGTGCCAGTGTGATGAAGAGTGGAACTTTTCATTTAAACTAAATTTAAAGTAGCTACATATGCAAGGAGAGGGTCGGCAAAGGAGAGAAACACCTTTAACCAGGTGGACTGATAGTGACTGCTGCACTGGGCTCTAGTGTGTCAGGAAGTGTGATGACGGCATAGCGTAAAACAAGGTTCAGATCCGCTGTTCAAATCATTGCTATGGGTCATAATTGACTTGACAGCACCTAACAATAACACATGACTAGTTACTATTATAATATACATCCCAAGTCTAGCCACTGATGTGCTTCATAACTCGGGAGGGATCAGAGAGCATTATGCTAAGTGAACAAACTCAGTCCCAAAAGGACAAATAATGTATAAGACCATTACTGTAGAACGAGTATGAGGATCCAAGGGAGGGAGAGGAGTGTAGAAGCAGAGGGATAAGGATGTGCAGGGGTGAGGGGAGGATTAATCATGGAGTTGTACAATTTGATAGGTGGAGGGAGGGGTGGGTTAAGGAAATGGGAAAGATCCAGTGTGAGAAACAATATATAAGAACTTTCTAAGTAAAACTAGTATAAGATAAAAAAAATTATATAGATAGATAGACAGATAGATATAGATATCATAAAAACTTTTGTAGGTATGGCTGACTGAAGACACAGAATTGTGTTACTTACCTGAAGCACTAATACCAAGATCATGTTTATTTTTTAGGATTGTATTATTTGTACCACATGTGTCCTATACCAACACAATGGCAGAATGAACTACTTCACATCTACATGTATACATAGCTTTAAAAAAAGTCTTTTAGAAATAAATTACCGCTCTAAGGATTGACAACAGGGATCTCTACGACAGATTTCAAAGTAAGAGAAATTAAAAAAAAAAGTTTATGTGGAAATACCATTTTTTACTTTAAAAAAATTTCTATAAGGTTATGTGGACAGAAGCTGCAAAAGTGCACATCAAGTTGTGAATATCAACCACTTCATTTTAAGGCAAAAACATAGTGGAAGAGCTTAAAAACATTTTATCTTTTCAATCTTTCATGTATTAAAGAAACCCTCAATTTTATAAAGAGCACTTATTAAAAAATTACTTTTATGAAACCCATCCATACAAAGCATTACCAGAACTGAGACTTTCTGTCAGTTAAGAGTTTAAAAGGGGGGAGGGGGGACTTAGCAATATAAATATCATGTTGTTGTTATGTGCCATCCACCTGCCTGAGACTCAACAGCTCAGCTCTGAAGGCTGCCCTATTCTGAGTCAGTCTCACTGACTCTGACACACCTACCCCTCATGACCACATTAACTGTATCAATCCATCTCATCCAGGTCTTCTTCTGTGCCGTTTCTCCATGGACATGAGCACGTCTCTCCTGACCACGTGCTCAAAGTATGTGAGACGGAGCTGAAGGTTATTAAAAAATGGCTAGAACAACACATCAATAGAGAGCTGTTAGATATTCAAGCTGGATTCAGAAGAGTTTGTGGCACAAAAGATTATCACTGCTGTTGTCAGACAGACCTTGACTTACAAAATACCAGAAAGATGTTTACCTGTGCTTTATTGACTAAGCAAAGGCATTTGACTGTGAGAATCCTAGAGCACTGAACTGTGCTCGTGAGAAACACATACAGACCAAAAACTTGGAGTCTGAACAGAACAAGGGAGTAAAGCATGGTCTCAAATCAGGAAATGTATGCACCAAGGTTTGTTTCCTATCTCCAGACCTATTCAATCTGTGTGCAAAACAAATCAGTCAAAAACTTAGACAATATGAAGAATAATGTGGCATCATGATTGGAGGAAGAATGATCAACAACTCACATGCTATGCAAATGACACAGCTTTTGCTTGCTGAAAGTGAAAAGCACTTGAAGAATTTGCTGCAGAGTATCAAAGACTCAGTATGGGTTACATCTCAACATTAAGAAAACAAAAACCCTCATCAATGGAAGTTGTCAACAATTTAATATTACTTGAAGTTACAATCAAGATCCAGAGTAAGAGCAGCCAAGAGATAAAAGGAAGTGCTGCATTGGGGAAAGCTGTTGTCAAGAACCTCTCCAAAGTGCTAAAGAGCAAGGATATTCGTTTAAAGACTAAGGTGCACCTGATCAAAGCCATGATGTTTTCAATGACATGCTCTGCATGTGAAAGCAAGACAATGAATAAGGATGACGAAGCAGAATGAATGTCTTTGAATTGTGGTGCTGGAGAAGAACACTGAATATCTCATGGACGGCTAAAAGAACAAACAAATCTGTCTGTCTTGGAGGAAGTATAAATAGGTGCTCCTTAGAGGCAAGGACAGTAAAATTTCATTTCGCGTGCTCTGGGCATGTTGTCAGGATGTACCAGTCCTTTGAAAAGGACATCATGCTGGGAAAGATTGTGGCTCAGAGAAAAAGACGACGACTTTCCACAAGATAGACTGACACAGTGACTCTACAGAGGACCTTGAGTATATCAGAGATGGTGAGAATGGTGCAGGATAGGATAAGGGTCTTGTCTGTTGTTCACAGGGTCACTGTGAGTTGCAGTTGACTCCACAGCACCTAACAACATCACACTTTGGTTCTGAAAATTTTAAGAGGGAGTGTTCATGTAAAATTTTATTCCTAACATCTTCTCAGGGGTCTGTCTCTACTCTATAATCTAGCCTTTCCTACTCCCTCATTATTCCTGCCTATACAGGTGGAAATTTACCTCAGAAAACCACTGTAGGCTTCTATCTTTGGAAGCCTCATGGTAAGAAACTGCATTGCAATCCCAAAGGCATGTAGTTTGAATCCACTAGCTGCTCTGTGGGAGAAGGATGGGCAATCTCCCGTGCGGGTAAAAGCCTCTAAACACCCTCTGGAAGATCAGTCTGAGTTGGTTCTGACTTGATGACATATAACAAGTACCACTACTGGTCTCAGGCTACCCATTACCAAACTAGTACTTACATATGAACTGTTCTTTTCAAATGTAGAAATTCTGTAACTTTACTAACAGAAGAGCATTGTTAAGCAAGTTAATATCTAACCCTATATAAAAACTTAATGACCACTCTCGAGAGAGATGCAGTTTTGGAGGGGAATCTCACTGTCCTCCCAGATCTGTAATAAAGTGCTTACTGATATTGCAATCCATCTGTCTTCCTGGCAATTGACTATGGAAAGAAGCCCTTACATTCAGTAATAGCAGTACTAATGTAGTCTGTAGGGAGCTGCACTGCTGTCAAAAAGGCAGTATCCTCTGGTGATGTGAATTCACCAGTAGCTCCACGCGCCCTCTATGTGATTTCCAGCCTTCTGAAAACCTGCTGGAGGGTCAGCTATGAGTTGGTTCTGAAACAGTTTTGCTTCAATTTGCTAGAAGTAATGCATTCAGTCTATACTTCAGATTTTACTGAATCAGAATACAAATGTTTAACCAGGTGACGTGAATGCACATTAAATTCTGAGGCATATCCAGTTAGTTCATTCATTCAAAATTCAACAAGAAGGCAGATACTAAATACCTAAATAGTATGTGATATGCAATTTGGGTAAAGAAGAGAAACAGTTTCTGACTTCAGGGAGTTTACAATCAACTGGGAAGCTAGATACACATATACGTACTCTTATAAAATGAAATAGAGGCATGCAGAGTACTGTAATTGAACAGATGAAGGGAAGTTCAATGTTGTTTGCAGGAGCTAAAGAAGACTTCAGAGAAAGTGATATGTGAGCAGGAATTGAAGAAATGGAAGGGACTGTAAGGTGGAGAACAGGAAGAGCATTTCACACAACTGGAACAGCATGAGCCAAAGTAAAAAAAAGCAGAAAAAGCGTTGAGGAATCTAGGAACAGAGAAGAATTCTGTGTGACTGGAAAGAACATGGGCCTTATTTTAAAAAGTGGTATCTTGGCCTGGAAAGGTAAAATGAGGTCTGAACAACCTTGTCTGTTCTACAAGGAATAAAGACTTTATCCTAAAGGAAACGGGGAGCACCAGAGGTTTCCAACATACGCACACAGCTACTCATCTGTGCTTAAGAGAGCAAGGAGATCTTCAGCTTGAAGGTTCAATTCTTAGAATTTGATCCTCATGATCTTAAATTGTGGAAATGCCCTATACTCCTATCACTCCTTCATCTCTTTCTCCCTCTTCTTCTTTTTTTAAAAAAGTACTAGTTTTTCTACCTTGGATATTTTGGTCTTATCTCTTTCATTTCTCCTTTCTACAGAAGGAGAGTCTTCTATAGTAGGCCACATAAACAGTGTTCAGGGAAGAAACTTAGATTATCTAGCTTTCCTACAAATCCACTGTAGCTGTCCAGTCAATCTTGTTTTGCACAAAGTATCTTTTATTTCTTTTCTTCCAACTTTTTCTCAGGGTAT
Organism: Elephantulus edwardii; assembly: GCF_000299155.1. NCBI lineage: Eukaryota > Metazoa > Chordata > Mammalia > Macroscelidea > Macroscelididae > Elephantulus > Elephantulus edwardii. Next base: position 17,602,768 of record NW_006399788.1, on the reverse strand, counting down.
CAAATATTTCTGGGCAGTTATGAAAGCGAGCCAATTGGTATCTTTGTAAAATTACGTTTTTTTAACCTTAACTAGGCCTAACTTCTGCTGGAAATGTTTTTACTATTTTCTAAACAACTGCCTTTCATAGGATCTCTTTATACTAAATTCACTGGAAATGGAGTTTAGGGCTGTTGTGCATAGGGTTGCTATGAGTCGCAGGCATCTCGACGGCACATAACAACAACAACAACAACAACAACAACAACAACAACAACAACAAATCCCAAGCTCTCAAGTTTTTCACAGTCACTCAATTTTTGCATAGGAGTTTATCTTCTCTTTTACCAAGAGGAATTTTATTTAGTAGGAATTTGATTAATTTTTAAGCTTCTCACTTTTCCCTGAAACACTGAGTATTCTTTTCGCAGCAGGGTAAGATATATTCTATTCCCATTACTTCTCCCTTTGTGTCTTCAATCTCATCCCTTTTCCTTAATTTCCTCAACTCTCTTCTTTTCCTTACCTATCTTTCTTATGTGTCCCATATGCAACTATGCTATTTTGCGGATTGTATAATGTATATTTTATTCTTGAGTAATATTTCTGAATTTCTAATATGTCTTACAATTAAATGTCAGTATATTTTTTCTTCTTATTAGTACATGAAAAAAGGTATCTTACAGTGAGAGCCATGTTAGATTTGATGGACTATGGTAATTGCTAAGAACTAGAGGGCAGCTCTATAGGTGTAGATTATATGAAATTGCACTGCTAACGCAAAGGTCATGCCTCTCTGGAACTTCAAATCCACTAGGGGCTCCAGGGGAGAAAGATGTACAGTCTACTCCTGTGTGATGTATAGCCTCAGAAAACCAATGGAGGGTCAGCTATGAGGCAGTTCTGACTTGATGACAATTAATTTTTCTGGGTATAAACTAAAATGACAATTTTTTATCAGTCACAGGTATTTTCTTCACCCTCTGGATTCTACAGTACTTTATTTGTTCCTCTGATATTCCTTTCATCTGGCATTATTGTTATCACTGTGTATCCTTCTTTCTTACTACAGTGAAAACCACTTGTGGGCACGGTGTCAAACCTAACATTCAGCATCCATGATAGTCCTGGAAAGTCAGTAACGATGGAGAGGTCTACTTTTGCAAGGATGTGAAGAGTATGAAATATGCCAGAAGAACAAACAAACCTGTCTCGAAGGAAGTAAAACCAGGGGGCTCCCTGGAGGCAAGGGTGACAGAACTTTAAAACTTTAACACTTTGAGCATATGACAGCAGCTGTCAGACGTGGAAAGAGACATTATGTTTGAAAAGGAAAATGTAAAATTGGAAGGGTCTTCATAAAAAGAAAAGAAGATGGCGAGCTCTGGAGGCCTAGTGGCAAGAAGCTGCTCTGCAATCCCAGAGATGTGAGGTTCGAATCCACCAGATGCTCTGCTGAAGGAGGGACAATCTCCTCCTGTACCAGTCAGATCTGATTTAACAGTACATACATTTAAAAAAAAAGCAATAAAAATTAAAAAAGAAAAGAAAAGAAAAGACCCTCAGATGGTTTGAACATGGCAGAATTTAAGTGTCAGGCTAAAAATAAAAATGGAGGTGGAAGCTCAGCTCAGAAATCCCTATGTCAGGACATCTTATGAAACCAAAACCCAGAAAATCCTATGTCAGGCCATTTTCCAAAACCAGAATTCAGAAAATCCTACGTCAGGACATTCCCTAGAAACAGAATTCAGAATTCCCATATTAGTACTTTTTCCAAAACCAGAAGCTTTATGCACCAATGTCAAACTTATCCATCAACCCCCTAAAATACACTTGTTAAAACCCCATACAAGTCCCCTTAACCCAAACTCCCAAAGCTACTTCCCTTGCTGAGTAGACCGGTGTGCAATATAAGCTTTGAGAAATGTTTCTTCCTCGGCATGGTTTTTAGCTTTGAAATGAAATCTTTCAGTAAGGATGCTATAGGACAGGCAGAGTTTCAATCTATTGTTCACCAGGTTTCTATCAGATCTGACTTGATAACACCTAACAACCACAATGCCAACTCCATAAGAAATTGGTGTTGAAAAGTGAATTTAGATTAGCTAGAAAATAATAGATGGTGTTTGTTGGTCTAGTGACTAATGCAGCAGAGCTATACAATTTTCAGATGGTAAATTAGAATTTTTCATTTATTCATGGCATATATGATCTTTTTTTCATTTTATAGAGTTAAAAGGTTTTTAAAATTATTTTTAACCTGTATTTTAAAGATCTAACTATATAAAATAAAGATGAGATTGGGGGAATAATCAGCAACTTTTGAAAATAAAGCTCAAAAAATGATCATTACTTCAATACAGTATTACATCTCTAAGATTAAGACTTAATCCTTTATTCTCTGCTAGAATCTAATTGTTTTTATAATTTAGAAATGCAGATCAAATGAAAATATGAACTGCCATTAAATGTGCTTATATAGCTCGAAGTGTGCATACTGGATTGTGAACAAGGATAACTTCAGGGTAAGGTAATCAATCATATAACTCTCTTTTATCTGTTTCTGTAATGTTTCATTATTTAAAAATATATTAAACCAATATCTATATATAACATAATCTAAAGTGATAAAATGACATTTAAGACACTTTGTAGTAAATAAGTAAAGGTAAAAAGCAAGCAAGGTTGTGTCATCTGCATATTGTAGTTTGTTAATGAGTCTTCCTCCAATCTTAATGTCACACTGCTTCTCCTAAGCTCTGCTTCCCAAATGATCTGTTCTGCATACAGACTGAAAAGGTAGAGAGGGTCAGGATGCATCCCTGACACACTCCTTTCCTAATTTTGAACCATGCAGTGTTTCCTTGCTCTGTTTTGAGAACACAAATGAACGAAAACCAGATGATCTGTGGGAAAATATCAAGAATATCGTTCATGAAGAATGGAAAAAGTCATTCCTAAAATGAAGAAGTAGTAAAGACCAAAAGGGATATCAGAAGAGACTCTGATTATTTCACCAGAGCACCGAGAAGCCAAAGAAAAGGGAAGAAATCAAGATGTTAAGGAGCTGGAAATAAGATTTCAAAGGGCTGACGAAGACGAAGCAAAATATTATCATGAAATGTGCAAGGAGCTAGAGTCAGAAAATCAAAAGGGCTGAACTCGCTCAGCATTTCTTAAGTTGAAAGAATTAAAGAATAAATTCAAGCCATGAGTTGCAATGCTTAAGGATGCTATGGGCAGAATATGGAATGATTCAAGAAGCATTAAAAGATGTAAGAAGTACACAGAGTAATTATACTAAAAAGAATTGGCTGATACAGAAGAATTTCAAAAAACAACATATGAGCAAGAGACAACTGGTGATGAAGGAGGAAGTGTAGGCTGCTCTGAAGAACTTGGCAAAATAAATAAAGCCCCAGGAATTGATGGAATACCAACTGATGTATTTCAGCAAAAAGATGCTGCCCTATATGTGCTCACCAAGCTGTGCTAAGAAATCTGAAGGACAACTACTTGGCCAACTGACTGGAAGAGATACATATTTATTCCCATTCCAAAAAAGGTGATCTGACAGTGTGGAAATTATAAAACAATATCACTAATATCATACATTAACAAAATCCTCCTGAAGATTGTCCAGAAAAGACTTGAAAAGTACATTAACAGAGAACTACCAGAAACACAGGCTGGGTTTAGAAGAGGTCATGGCACTACAGATATTATTGCCAATGTCAGATGGATCTTGGCAAAAACCAGAGTACCAGAAGAAGTCTATCTGTGTTTCGCTGACTATGCAAAGGTATTTGATTGTGTGGATCACAAGAAATTATGGCTAATTTGAGGAAAATGGGAATCTCAGAACACGTGAATGTGCCTATACAAAACCTATACTTGGCCAAAGAAGCAGTATCAATATGTTGTTGTTGTTGTTGTTATGTGCCGTCGAGTCGCCTACGACTCATAGCGACCCTACGTACAACAGCCCTAAAC
>NW_006399788.1:17585878-17592516 GCF_000299155.1 Elephantulus edwardii | reverse complement strand
TGGTCATCAGACTCAAAATGCCCCATGCCAGTCCATCTCATCTCTCCAATGCCTAATATGTCAATATTTATGCATTCCATTTCTTTCTTAACAATTTCTAATTTCCCTTCATTCATGGCTCTCACATTCCATGTACCATGCATCAATATAGGAACTATTAAATTGTAAATGTAGAAATTCTGTAACTTAACTAGCAAAAGTGTTTTGTTAAGTAAATTAGTATCTAACTGAAGTATACAAACTAATGGTCACTTCCAGACAGAAAGGCAGCTTTTGAGAGGAATCTCACTCTCCTCTCAGATCTGCAATAAAGTACTATGGATACTGTAATCTGTCTGTCTTACTGGCAATTGACTATAAGAACCCCTTGTGTCCAGCAACACTTTCACTCCTTAAAGTATCTCATTTGAACAATTACATGGTCATTGTATTACAAAATCACGTTACTGGCTTATACTGATTTCAATATCAACATAAATCTCTTTAGTCTTTTTTACAGGTACCCTATGAAATGGGATATGCTATTTCTTTTTTAAAGGAAAACAAAGAAGAGAGAACTAAAGTTTCTATCTTGTAGTAAACGTATAGTAGATCATCTGCATAAGTTAAGAGTTTAGGAGTAAATGTTTTATTAAGTGAGTGGGAGCCCAAGTTTTAAAAGCATGGGGTATGACGTGATTAAACTTGCTTTTTTAGAGACAATGCGGGTCTGGCAATTGTAGCTAGAGCTGAGTAAGACTGAAGCAGGGTGAGGAGGAAAGGACAGGTAAGAGTCAGAAGACACCGGGTGGGCAAAGAAAATCATTCCAGACAGCTCTACGAACAGTAGCACTATTATCATTCACCTTCAAACACTTTGACCTTCAGACTACTTCAAAGCAACAGATATGAGATACATAAATTGTAGACAAATCTCTGTTCACAACTCTAAAAGAACCTGTTTTTGAAATGGAATTTGGAGCTCAATTTACTTTTGTCCCAAGTAAGAAGGTTTTTAATCCTAGACATTTCTAAAACAAAAGGAATAAAATTTAAGTGGAAATCCACAGGTAGCAATAAAAAAGTGATAAAAATAAATCCTAGGAGGCATTATACATTTGCAGACAAAGGACACTGTCAGCTGAGTGATCAGTGAGTAGCTTCACAGAAAGAAAGCAAATGATCGTTTTGCCAGACAATGACAGCAAAGAATTAAAATGAAAAGTGGAAAAATAATTTACATGAGATGAGAAACCATAAGCTACAACAAATGAAAATGTCCTTGAAGCACTTTTACTTCAAGAACACTGAAGTCTATATAAATTGCAGCCAGAGAATTTCTCCTTTTGTGTCTTGGTGAGCATATAGAAAAGAAAGCCTGATTCTCTAAGCAAGGGATAATAATGCCACATAAATAAACATCTTCTTCTGTGTCTTTCTGTGAACAATCTCTGCTGAGATTTTTAAACATCTCCATTTTAGTCATCCAAAACAAGGTTTCAGGACTGTCAGACAAAGTCCACTGCCTACAATTCAAAGTGACTTCCATCACAACATAAAACTGGTGGGTAGTGGAGGTTTACGTTCACAAGAAGGACTACACTTTCAGAAGGGCAAAAAATAACATTTCCTAACATAATCTGGAACTTAAGTGTTCTCCAATTTGAGAGCATCTGCATGTCAAAGGATCCTCAGGAACAAACAAAATAATTTACATTTATTATTCATGTCTTTTTAAAACAACAGGCTAGAGGGAGAGGTGACAGAAATAGGAAAAGCTTATCTAAGTAGAGCAGCTATGTTTCCTTAATTAATAAGAGGCCAAGAGACACCTCGAGGTCATTTAAAGGACAGGAAAGTGTTACCTGTATTTTACCCAAAGATGTCAAATCTCTCCTAAAGCTAACCACTCTAGATACATAGGAAGGAACTCTGGTGGCAGAGCATTCAAAACACTCTTCTTCTAACCTGATGTTTAGTGGTTAGAAATCAACAGTTTCTCCATGCTACAAAGATGTGGCAGTCCACTGGCATAGATTTACAGCCCTAATCATGGCTATTATTGCTAGTGTAAAATGATAACATCTTGTTTTGATTTGCTGATTGCCTAGTGATAAGAAGCTGTGCTGTAATCCCAAAGGTACAAGGTTTGAATCCATCAGTCGCTCAGCAGAAACGTGATGGTCAATTTCCTCCCGTGAGATTTATTGCCTCTGAAAACCCTCTGGAGGGTAAGCTATGGATCAGTTCCAACAACATGGTTCTGGTGATCAAGGACATCTAGTGGCTTAGTGTCTAGGAGCTACACTGTCAACCCAAAGGCACGTAGTTCTAATTCACCAATTGTACCATGGGTGAAAGATGGACAATCGCCTTTTGTGAAATTTGTTATGGTCCAGATTTTTATTTTGTTGAAATTCAGATGCAATCTGCATAGAAGGTTGCAGTGCTTAATCTTCTCCAACAAGTACTTAAAGTCCTCCTCACTCTCAGCATGCAAGGTTGTGTCATCTGCATGCCACATTCTTCTTCATAGAGTCCAGATGATCAAATAATTTGCTCAGTATATAAATAGGTATGGGAAAAGGATGCAAACTTGACACATACATTTTCAGATTTTAAACTACACAGTGGTTTTACAAGAGCACAATCAAGTGTTGTTCATTAGTGGTGCTTTACTTGAGTCTCTTTGCTTTCATATAAAGCTGGGGATTAGTTTTTCCATCACTTTTAAAAATGCTGATGGAATCTGATCGAGATTTTACTGTTATCTACATAAACTACATACTGTTATCACATAAACACAAACATTTTACAATGCTAAGTCATTTTTCTCATTGATGGAGTGGTATTAATAAGTTCAGAATTCTCCTTCTCTCTCTATATATACATATATGTAGATAGATCTATGAGGAGAAGTGTGTCGGCAGGACTGGTAGAAGATCTATTAACAATCTGTGTTATGCAGATGACATAACCCTGCTTGCTGAAACTGAGGAGGACCTGAAGCACTTGCTGCAGAGGGTCAAGGACTACAGCCTTCAGTATGGATTGAGGCTCAATGTCAAGAAGACAAAGATTCACACCACTGGACAAATTGGCAGAATCAGGATGGATGGTGAAGAAATTGAGATTGTCAACAACTTTAGTCTGCTTGGCTCCACAGTCAACATGCTTGGCACCAGTAGCCAGGAAATAAAAAAATGTATTGCAATGGGAAAGTCTGCTGTTAGGGACCTCTCCAGGGTACTGAACAGCAATGGTGTCACTCTGGAGACTAAGGTGTGTCTGATACAGGCTATGGTCTTTGCAATCACTTGTTATGCATCAGAGAATTGGACAATGACTAGGAAGGATAGAAGGAGAATTGATGCCTTTGAGCTGTGGTACTGGAGAAGAGTACTGAATGTACCATGGACTGCCAAGAAAACAAACAGGTTCATCCCGGAGAGGGTTAAACCAGGCTGCTCCTTGGAGGCAAGGTTCTGGGGCTTTGTCTGACATACTTTGGACATGTTGTAAGGAGGGACAGGTCCTTGGAGAGGGACATCATGCTTGGGTGGGTGGAGGGATGGCACAAGAGGCGAAGGCCCCCTATGAGGCGTAGGGGATTGATTCAGTGACTGGGGTAATCGGGATGGGTGTGTCAGAGGCAGTGTGATTGGCACAGGATAGAGCAGGGTTTGGGGCTGTTGTACACAGGGTCGCTATGAGTCACAAGCGACTCAATGACCCATAACAACAAAAAGATAGATCTACACATACATATCAGATAACAGGTATAAAACTAAAACTGACATCTGTTTTCTTTTGCCTACAAAACTGGTTACTTTGCCTCAGAATTTTTTCATTTCCTTTCTTTTTTTATTAAATTTTATTAGTTTTAATGAACATTTACAGAGATTTTGGGTTTTCATTCATTCATTGTTGCACTGTTTTCTCCGCCCTCATCCCCAGATTGTTCTTCTTCCCCCCCATGTCTGTTTTAATTGTCCAATTGCCACAGTGCTTGTCAAAGCCAGTTCTGATTAATCTCCTTTGTCAGTGTGTCCCTTGCCATTCCCTATCACTCCTCCCTGAGAGAGACTTCACCCTGATTCATAAGGAAAAGGGGATGGCGTATTCTCTTAGCTACTTCCTGCTGAAAAGGGACGCTGTGGGTTTCAGGGTGAAGGTCTTCTCTCACTACTCTAAAGGGCCCCTTTGGCAGTAGGAAACACATAGACTATTATGGAGACTGATTTTGGAATTTAGATGCACTCTTATTGATTGTGCTTGGCCGTACATGTTCATATCCTTGAAGATGTATGATGGAAGTGTTGCAGCCTAGAAGATAAAAATTTAACTAACAAGTTAAAAGTGCCTGAGTCAAAAATTGAAAAGCAATAATATTCTGAGTAGAGGTTCTAATAGTGGCACAAATCAAGTTACAGAGGTAAGGTGGTTCCATTGCCATCCTTACTCTAACTTAATTCTTTTCTTCTTCTTTAGTTATGTAAAGTAGTTTAAGTGGTCTGGTTACTAGGAGAGGAAATGCATCTTTTCTAGATCAGCATTTTGCTCTTTGAATCTGTTTTCCCCAGTCATATGTAAATTGCACCTTAATGTGCCTGTCTGCCAAGGGGAGGTTGCCTTTCCTGACTTAGCCTTTATCTTTTCAGGGCCTGGTTTTCTCAGTCATGTATGTTAACTCTTTTGTAGGCTGCTTGTTTACTGGTATCTGTGTGTGAATGGTTTTTTTCAGATGTAGAAGTTCTTTGATTTTACTAACAGAAGTGCACTAAGTGAGTTGGTGTCTCACCCTGGTATAAAAGCCTACTGACCACTCCTAGCCAAAGCAGTCTCTGAGGAGGATCTCACTGCTTTCTCCCAGATCTGTAATAAAGTGTATATAGATACTGCAATTGTCTGTCTTACTGGCAACTGATTATAGAAGGAACCCCTTGTGTTCAGTAACATCCATCCTCCCTGATCCAACTGCCCATTTCTGCAGGTTTCTTAACTAAGCTTTGGCGGCATAGTGTATAATATGCTGAACTGCTAATCTGAAAAGTCAACACTGTGAATCCACCAGTTATTCCATGGGAGAAAAGTGGCAGTATCCTCCTGTAAAGATTTTGCCTCAGACACCCAATTGAGAGTCATTATAAATTGGAACTGACTCAACGAGATAAAGTGGGTCTTGCTTTATTGCAGTAGTGTCTTGTAGTTTGCATTGTATTAGACTTCCAGGCTGAGTTAAGCTGATGGTTAAATATTTATCTTAATGGTTGGACTGTGTTGTACCATAGGGTCAGAACTGGCCCATAGCTGATCTTCATATAAGTTTTCAGAGGTAGTTTAACTGCACAGGAGGAAACTGTCCATCTCTCCACGGAGCAGCTGGTGAACTTGACCTCATGTCTTTGGGATTGCAGTACAGTTCCTTACCACTAGGTCACCAGATGGTAAATATTTATGTTATTTTCCTGATTTCCTTTTCAGAGCTCTCTGTGTTAGTGTTAAGGAACAGAGTAATTTCTGCATATTGATTTTGTACACAGCCACTTTGATGAAGATTTGACTATTTTTCCTATAGCTCTTATTTTATGAAGATGACAATATTATTGGAAAACAGGCATAGTTCTATGCTTTCTTTACTAATTTGGATGGATGCCTTTTATTTCTTTTTCTTGTCTTTTGCTCTGCTTGGATTTCAGTAAAATTTGAATATATATGTGATGGCAAAGGATATCCTTGAATCTCATTCTCTTTCACTAAAGAGGCTTAAAGGTACGTGATTCAAATCCAGCAGCTGCTCCAGGATAAAAAGAAGGGTAATTTCTTCCTGTGTGATTTTCTGCCTCTAAAGACTCAGTGGAGTGCCAGCTATAAAACTGGTTCTGACTTGATATTAAACAACAATAACTACTACTACTACTGCTATTAAAAATTACATTGGCTGTTGGTTTTACATATATAACCTTAATTGTGCTGAGAAGTTTCTATTTCTATTCTATTTCTATTTTACTGGGAGGTTTTATCAGTAAAAGATGCTGAGCTTCAGAAAATGAATTTTTTGCTTCTAGTTCTTTAGTTCATGTGGGTTTTTTCCCCCTTTGTCTCACTTATGGGGCAGGTTCTTTAATTTTAAAATGTTGAACCATTCATTCTTTCATATCTGTTAGCATTAATTTTTAATATGGTTTTGGGGTATACTGGCCATGAATATGTTGCAGATTTTTGCACCTATACATGTATGAGAGATACCAGTCTATAACGTTCTTTTCTGGTGAGTCATTGCCTTGTTTTGGTATCAGGATTATACTTGTTTTATAAAATGGATTCTGCTATAGCCTATTCTTTTCTATGCTCTAGAACAGTCTGAGTAGAATTCGTCTAAGCTTTTTTTCTGGTAGACTTTTTCTGGTAGAATTCTCAAAGGAAGCCATCATGGCCAGGGTCCTTTTGGTTCCTTTTTTTCTTTATGGCTTCAGATTGATTGACTTATTTATTTATTTATTATTAATTTCGATGAACATCTACAGAGACTTTAGAATTCCATTCATTCGTTTGTTGCACTTTTCTCCCCACCCACTCACCCCCTGCCCCAAGCCCAGTTCACTCCTCTCCTTGAAAAACAAAAGAAAAACTCCTTCATTGTTACACAATCCCCCCCC
>NW_006399788.1:17567917-17580288 GCF_000299155.1 Elephantulus edwardii | reverse complement strand
GTATCTTTGTTGAGATTCTTTTTGGTAGTTCTATCTTTTCTTGAAAGGGGTGTATTGAAGTCTCCAAGTACTACAGTAGTGTTGTCTATCCCCTTTTTCAATTTTGTTAATGTGTGTTTTATGTATTTTGCAGGTCTTTCATTTGGTGCATAGATATTCAATATTGTTATATCCTCTTGTTCTATTGACCCTTTGAGCATTACGTAGTGACCTTCTTTGTCCTTTGTGATGGTTTTTGCATTGAAATTTATTTTATCATTAATTAGTATCACTACTCCTTGTTTTTTGGGGTTTTTTTTTGTTGTTGCCATTTGCTTGGTATATTTTCCCCTATCCTTTTATTTTTAGTCTTTCTCTTCACTTTTCAGATGTGTCTCTTGTAGACAACATATTGATGGATTTTGTTTTTTATCCAATCTGCTACTCTTTTTCTCTTCAGTGGTGCATTTAAACCAATCACATTCAGTGTATTTATTGAGAGGTAGGGTTTTATCGCTGTCATTTTGATAAATTATTTTCAGTGTTGTTGCTAGTTACTTTGGTCCATCCTGTTTTCTGTGGTATCTCTGTATGAAAGACTTCTCTCAGTATTTCCTGTAAGGCTGGTCTTGTTTATATGAAGTCCTTTAGGTTCTGTATTTCTGGGAATATTTTAATCTCTCCTTCGTACCTGATGGACAGTTTTGCAGGATACAGTATTCTTGGTTGAAAGTTGTGTTCTTTAAGTGTTCGATATATTCCATTCCACTCTCTTCTTGCTCACATGGTTTCCGCTGAGAAATCAGCCGTTAATCTTATCTGTTCTCCCTTATGTCACTCTTCGTTTCTCTCTTGTCGCTTTTAGTATTCTCTCCTTATCTTTAGTCCTAGCAAATTTGACAATGATGTGCCTTGGTGTTTTTCTTTTAGGGTCTATTCTATATGGTGTTCGCTCAGCTTCTTGAATATATATTCTGTCATTCTTCATTATGCCTGGAAAGTTTTCCTCTAGTAATTCTTCCACAACTTTTTCAGTGCCTTTACTTGCTTCTTCCCATTCTGAGATTCCTATGATGCAGATGTTATTTCTATTAATGGTATCCTACATTATTCTTAAGCTTTCTTCTGCTTCCTTCTTTTTGGATTCTGCTTTTTTCTCGGTCAGATCTGTGGTGACAATTCTATCTTCTATTTTACTGATTCTGTTTTCCATCTCTTCACCTCTATTCGTATGTCCCTCCATCATGTTGACAGCATCAGAAACCTTAGATTTCATATTTTGGATCGCAGTTTCTTGTTTTTCCAGCGCCTCTAATGCTTCATTTGTGTTCTCTGTGTTGTTTCGGATTGTTCTTTTAAGCTCCTGATCTTTGCTAGCACTGTACTATAATACATCAAGTTTCTTTTTCATCCATTGAAAATATTCAATCATTGTTATTTTAAAATCAGTGTCAGAAAGTTCCATCAGGCTTTCTGGCTTCAGGAAATCCATTGCTACTGTGTCTTCTTTGGGGGTTAATATCTTGTTTTGGGCTTGTGGGACAAGTGAAGCACTCTGCTTTCTACAGGCCATTGGTGTGTCAGAGTTCTTCATGTTGAAGGCGGTAGCTGGTTTTTGATTTGACGTCACTGCTCCAGGAGAAGGTTGGGCAGGAACAAGAGCAGATGTGTAGAGGGTGCGTGCACACTCCAACGCTCTCGTGAGTGGGGAGGGAGGAAGCGCACAGTGATATACATGGGGAGGGGCTCAGAGGAATCTAAATAATGAAGGAGGAAGTCTGTTGTTCCCTTTCTGAAATAGCTTCCCCACTCTTTGGATATGCTAACGATCTCCCTGTTGTTTGAGTTAGTGGGCCCCATGTAGTCAGGCCTGAAACCAGTTTGATTCCCCATGTACCTTAATCCTCAATGGTACATGAGTATTTTAGGGGAGGTTGATAAATCTTATAGATGTGGCATATATGATTGTCTTTCTGGCCCGAGAGCCGAAGGCCCGAGGGCCCAAATGGGTGTGGGGTGGCTGGGTCACAAGCCCTGGCCCGGCACTCCCTCCACTGTCCTTGCAGATTTTCCACCAAAGTCCAAGTTTTTTAAGATGGCATTTCCTCACAGACCTCTGGGAACTGTAGTCTGTACCTGCAATTTGTAGGTAGAGGGGGTTGGGATGGCTGGGTCACAAGCCCTGGCCCGGCACTCCCTCCACTGTCCTTGCAGATTTCCCACTAAAGTCCAAGTTTTTAAAGATGGGATTTCTGGTTCCTTTTTTTTTTTTAAAAAAAAAATGACATCTTCAGTTTATTATTCTGTTATGAGTCTAATCAAAACTTTCCACTTCAATCTGTTTTAGTTCAGGTGGTACTGTACTAATCCTCTGGGCAACAAACAGGTTTATACTTCAACAGTTTATTTTGCAATCACATTACATATAGCACAACATTATCAAAGTTTCTTACAGTGTGATCTTGAGTACAATGTATACATGACGGCTTTATGGTTATTACTTAATCTATGTTACGATGACTTCCCTTTCTTAGCTCCCATGAAACAGCATGTTATCTGAATTTTGCTGGGAAGAAATATCTTACCCGTGGGGAAAAAATCTATTTTTATATATGATGAGAGGGGAACAGTATCTCGGTAAATTTATCTACAACATAATAAGGGAATTATTCAATTTGGAGAGGAAATAATTAGGGAGACAATGTTGTTGTTGTTGTTTTTTGGTAACACTGAGTCGAGTAGGACTCATAGCAACCCTATAAACAAAAGATCTGAACCTACTCCTGTCCTGCGCCATTCTCACTCTTCCTGACACACAAGAGTCCACTGCAGCAGTCACTTTGTCAATCCACCTGGTTCAGGGTCTTCCTCTTCTTTGCTGATCCTCTACCCTTCCCAGCATCAATCATGGCCCTCTCCAAGGAATACTACCTCCTAGCAATATGTTCAAAGTATGTGAGGCGAAGCCTCCTCATTCTTGCCTCCGAAGAGCACTCTGGCTGTATCCACTCTAAGGCATATCTATTTGTTTTCTTGGCCAGATATGGAATGTTTAGTGCTCTTCTCCAATACCACAGCTCAAAGGCATAAATTCTTTTTCTGTCATCCTTACTCATCGTCCAGGTCTCGGATGCATAGCTAGTAATTGGAAAGACCATGTCCCGAATCAGATGTACCTTAGTCCTCAAAGTGACAACACTACTTCTCAATAATTAGGAGAGGTCCTCACTGCAGATTTTCCTATTGTGACGTGTCTCCTTATTTCCTGACTGTTTGTATCAAGGGTCCTAATTGTGGATCCAAGCAAGATGAAGCTGTTGACAGTTGTAAGAATCTTTGTTTTCTTGATATTGAGATACAATCCATACTGAAGGTTGCATTCCTTAATCTTCTGCTACAAGTGCTTAAAATACTCTTCACATTCAGCAAGTTATATCATCTGCATAACTCAAGTTACTGGTGAGTCTCCCTCCAATCTTGATGCCACATTCCTTTTCATAGAGTCCAGCTTCTTGGATAATTTGCTCAGCATATAGACTGAACAGGTATGGAGACAGAATACATCCCTAATGCAATCCCTTCCTAATTCCAAACCATGCAGTACTCCTCTGCTCCGTTTGCACAACAGCCTCCTACTCTAGATACAGGTTCCTTCATGAGCACAATCAGGTGTTCTGGGATTCTCATTCTCAGTATCAGTCACAATTTGTCATGATCCACACAGTCATCCCTTTTGCTGAAGGACCCTCTGTTCAACTTGGGAGCTTTGGGCATCTGCATCTTTGTTGTTGTTGACTGCCTTCAACTAGAACACGACTTGTGGCAACCCTATGAACAAAAGGCCTAAAGCCTCTCTACCACTATTGACATTTATCACACTTCATAGAGTTTCCGGAGGCATGTTATTAGCAAGTGGATGGCAGTCCTGCTTCTAATCCTTAACATATCTTAAGAATTTTTAATATTACAGACAGTGAAAAGAAAAAAATGATTCTCTACAAGACAAATTTTTAGAAGGTCTTAGAATAAGGAAAAGTTAATATGTAAGATAAGTTGTTATTACTAAGTGCTGATGGTATAGTGTGGAACATATGCCAGGTTCTTATCTGAAAGGTTTACAGTTTGAAACCATCAGTTGCTCTGTGAAAGAAAGGTGTGTAGTGTCCATGTGTAAAGATTTACATACAGCTTTGGAAACTCAATAGAGGTTTTCTGTATGTCAGAACTGTTTTGAAGACAATAATTTTGTTTGGTTATTACTGAAGAAGCTACAAATTCCTGTAATTCTATAGCTTTAAAAAAAATTTTACTGGAAAAAACATTTTGGGGATACAAGGAGGTTAGGGTTGGGAGCAGAAGGGTGAGGATGGGCAGGGATGAAAATTGCAGGGATGCAGTTGCAGTGCTGCACAATTTGGTTGGTGGGGGGAGCAGGTGATGGAAATGAAAAGGATCCAGTAAACATAGTCTAATGGTGATTAAACAAACTGTCTTATTCACTTTTGGGTTTCTCATTTGGGAACTGGGAGCAGACTCTGGCTTATTCATGCTGAACAGGGGCGCTGATGTGAAGGGGGAATGGGAGCACACTTTTACCACCTTACTGGTGACCTTGGGTTAAAGCTGCTTGCCTTCTTGTTCTATTAGAAGATATTTTCCTGACATTTACTCCCCTCTGGACTGCAAAGTGTTTTCCCAGGTGGGTCCAGTGGGGATGGCTGATTGAACCCTAAGGCTCCATCCTCCTTTGCTTCCTTAGCTGGCAGCTGTATTTCCTTTTTGTCTCTGGAACTGGGTTCAGGGTCAGGTCTGGAGTAAAACTCAGTGTTAAGGTTACCTATAGGAAAGGGAGCAAACCTAGAGAGAACAAACCTGTGAGTTACAAATAGAAGAGGTTTGGAGGTGTTACTTTTGGGTGTATTGGGGGAGAGGGTGGAGGAAAGTAGCCTAGATAAAATTCTCTGTATACCCTAGGCAGTTTTTTCTACCCAGGGGTTGGATGGCACAACCCGAGTGCTGAGACACTCACCCCGAGCTGAGGGCCGTAACGGCTCACCCCAAGACAGCTTTTTAAAGTTTTAGAATAGAAAAATAAGAGGTAGTTTTATGATGCTAAGTCAAAGTTCAGCAGTCACTTTCTGGGAGAAAGATGGCCAGTCTCTTGTTCTGCAACAGCACTGACTCCATGGCAGGGAGTTTGGAGGGATTTTTCCAGCTTGGGGATTTATATAAATGTTTAAATGGATATAAATTCATTACTTATGGATCCTGAGACAGAATCAAAGAATTTAAGTTGAAAGTAAGCATTATCACCAGGTCAAATTCTCCATTTTATAGGTGAGAAAATGGACTTTTCAAAGGAAGAATCAGAGATAGCTAGCTGCCTTGCTGAAGGTCAAAACAACCTAGAACACAGGTTTACTGGCTGTGTTGGCTCAAAGCTTCAAAGGAATAGTCATTATTCAGCTAAGACATGTTATTGTTTTAGACTTCATTAAAGATATGTAATGCAAATCTCTGTACCCATGAATCATCTAAGCTGAACTCTTGAAAATTTCACAAGAATTCCTGGAAGCAAAGATCTGATAATATCAGTAAGATGCCCATGACAACCTTAGGAACACACCAGAGGTCATCTAGGGGTCTTTTCTCCCTTTGAAAGGAAAACTAATTGTTCTAAAGACAACCATTACATCCTATCTTTTTTATCTTAGACAAAAGCAAATGAAATAACTCCTTGGACTTCTCACTTAAAGCAACTAACAATATATTTTAATATTCATCTAGAAATTATACCTATAAACCAATGGACAATTGTTTTTTTGATAAAAGTTCTAAACCCATTCAGTGTGAGGGAAAGAGAGTCTCTTTAATAAATGGTGTTGGAACAAGCAGATTTCCACATACAAAAGAATGAAATATGTGTGCACCTCACATCATATGAGAACTCAAGATAGAGCAAGGACTTAAAAGTACAAAAGAATCAAACTCAAAAGCATTCAAGAATTCAAAACTATAAAATTTTTACAAGGAAATAGCACTAATAAAGTTTTAGGATATACTTTTTTTGACAATGGATAGATAATCTTTAGAAAATCATAGGAACAAATAAAAATTGGTAAACTAGACTTCATCAAAATTAGAAACTTCCAAGCATCAAAATATCTTTTTAAACAAGACAATGAGATAATCAACAGACTGGGAGAAAATTTCAGCAACTAGTTTACTGTGCAGAATAGAGATATTTAAATATCTATATACTATTCAGCTATTTTTCTCCTACAACAGTAAGACAAAGCTTTTGTTTAAATGGGCAAACTATGGAATGGATTGAGAAATTATGGTCCATTCACACAATGGAATACTATGCAACACACAGGCACAATGATTTTGTAAATTACTACCTAATATGGGAGGGACTGGAGAGCATTATAAGGAAACTAACTCAGCCTCATAAAGACAAATACTGTGTAAGATCACTATTGTAAACATAGGGTCCCACAATTTGATGGGTGGAGGGAGGGACTGCTAAAGGAAAGGGGAAAGGTCCAGTATGTAAAATAATGTGTATGAACTTTGTAAACCAGTGTAAATTTTTTTTAAATGGGCAAAAGACTTGAATAGAGATTTCACGTGCACGTGCACGCATGTGCGCATACACACACACTTTACACAAATAGTCTAGAAGCACAAGAAGAGATTCTTAAATATTCATTCTTCATTCATTGCCACTGAGTCAGAACTGACCCACAGCTCCTCCTTCAGTAGATTTCAGAAGCTATAAACCACACAGGTGGAGATTACTCATCTTTCTCTCTGTGAGCCACTGGTGAATTCTAACTGCAAGAGAGGTGCCACTTGTGGGTGGGTCAGTGCAGCATTTCCTGAGGAGATGCCACTGGAGCTCCCTCAGGAAACTGCAAATTGAAACCCGATGAGCTCTCACTTCACCATCACTAAACTTACTAAAACTCACAAGAAAACAGGAAAATGCCAGGCACTGTTCAGAACTACAGAGAAACTGCTATCTTCATGCTACCGATAAAACTTTAAATTGGTAAAGCAACTGAGCCAACAGTTTGTAGTTTCTTCAAAGAATTATTATACAATTCAGTAATCTCACTCCAAATATGCAACTGGAAGAATTTAAAACAAAAACACACACACACAAAATACATACACACCAATGTTCACTGAATCACGATTCGTAACAGAGGACAGAAACAACCTAAACAAACAAAGCATGGAAACAACTTAACTGTAAAAAAATAGTGGTATTCTAAGTGTGTCTATAGGTTAAGAACGTTAGGTTTATAGATTACTTGTACTTAAGATAAACTGTCATAAAACCTCTTGTATTAAAATTTTGAGTTCAACATAGTGGTTCATAGTAATGGAGAGCATGCCGTACTTTGTGATGCTCATGAAAACATTCATTGATCCCAGAAAGGAGAATTCTTCTGACCTTTTAATGTCAGATTACATTGTCACTAACATTTACCTAGCCATTTAATTTTGTGTTTGGTTTAAATTTTCCACTTATTTTCCCTAGTAACCATAAGCCTCCAAAGCATAAACTGATCCAATAATATATCAAAAAGCAAGAATAATATGACTGCAAATAATGTAGTAATAGTATTGACTGGAAAGATACCGACAACCTATAGACACTGGAAAAGTGTCAGAAAATGATCAGAACAATTCTGAAGGATAAAGTGAGAATAATGGAGCATACGAAGGCTTTACTCTAATGACATCTACAATGATAACTAAGAAACACAGTCATGTAATTACTGAAATGGAAAGCTCCCAGTTATTTGGCTAGATGGTGAGGATCAGTGTGACATGTCTATTAAGTATACAAAAAGGCTTGGGGCCTTCTCAATCTTTGAAAAATTGCATGTGTAACAAGTGAAGGAGACTGTAATGAAGAATCTACCCTGAGTAGAAGTGTTGGTTCAATTGTTTGTAAATGCAGGCAAATTTCAGTAATATTAAACTGCAAAATGGAGAGGCGAATGCTGACAGTGCCATAAGCAGTTTTCCTGAAATACTGGAAAAAAATTTGAGGAGCAAGGTTATTTACCAGATCAAATATTTAAATAGAGATGGGACTAACTAATTAAGGGGGGAAATAATGCATGAGGATATAAAGCTTTGAAGAACAATGTAGTATTATTGTTTGAA
The DNA here is from genome assembly GCF_000299155.1 of Elephantulus edwardii. NCBI lineage: Eukaryota > Metazoa > Chordata > Mammalia > Macroscelidea > Macroscelididae > Elephantulus > Elephantulus edwardii. The sequence continues at coordinate 17,572,122 of NW_006399788.1, read as the reverse complement.
ATAAACTGGGGACTTTAAGATCAAGCCTTTACTTGTGTCTTGTTCCCTAAATTTAAGAGTCCTCAGAACAGAGCAAAGAAACACTGCATATAAAAATCAGGAAAGGAGTTCATCAGGGATGTGTCCTTGCCTCCATACCTTTTCAATCTACATGCAAAGCAGATCATTCAGGAGACTGGGAAGATTTATCAACAATCTACGTTATACAGATGACACAACCTTGCTTGCTGAAACTAAGGAGAACTTGAAGTGCTCGCCGCAGAAGGTGAAGAAATGTAGTCTTCAATACAGATTAAAGCTCAACATGAAGAAGACAAAGATTCTCATCACTGGGCCAATTGGCAGCACCACGATAGATGAAAAAGAGACTGAAGTTGTTAACAATTATAGATTGCTCAGCTCCACAATCAACACCAGTCAGGAAATCAAAAGACATATTGCATTGGGAAAATTGGCTGTCAGGGGCCTTTCCAGAGTACTGGGAAGCAACAGTGTGTCCAGAGACTAAGGTGAGCCTGATCCAGGCCATGGTCTTCATAATTATTTGCTATGCATCAGAGAGTTCAACAATGACAGAGGATGACAGAAGAACTGATGGATGGCCAAGAAAACAAATAGGTCTGTCTTGGAGAGTGTGAAACCAACTTTCTCCTTAGATGCTAGGATTTTGAAGTTCTGTCTCACATACTCTGGGCAGATGTCCAGGACAGACAGGTCCTTGAAAAAGGGTGGAGGGAAAATGCAGAAGAGGAAGATCCCTGATGAGATGGACTGGTAACAGTCACTGGGACAATGGGGGTAGGTGTGGTGAAATCAGTGAGACTGGATCAGAATAGGGCAGGCTTCAGAACTGTTGTACACAGGGTCACTATGAGTTGCAGGTGATTCAACGGCACATAACAACAACAACATTGCTCTATACTTAAGATACATTTTGCAGTTACTTGTAAAGCAATTACAAAGACATGTGTTTTAACTGTCATCTTTGAAAACTGGTTCTTGAATTGTTTTATCACTATTGCTGAAAATTACTTGGCAAATTTTTTTTTCTAGATTCTCTTTGTGCCTAACAATGCATCCCAACTTCTTAGCACAACAGATAGTCTTCACCTCAAAGTGGAGCTCTGGTGTCATAGTTCATGGAGAGTTGTGAGACTAATCAAAACAGGCACTCCTCAGCTGGTCTGAATCCACCAGCTGCTCCAAAGGGGAAAGATGTGCAATCTCCTCCCATGTGATTTATAATATCCCAAAAAGGGGTTAGAAGGTCAGGAACAAGTTGCTTCCAATTCAATGGAAATGGATATGAGTAACATCATATGGATCTTTCAGCCAGTGGGACAAGGAATCCTCACCTTCTTTAAGACCTATTATTATTATTCATGGCCTCAAAAGCAGTCAGGGATACCAAAGAGGATCTAGAGAGCTAAAAGGAGTTCTGGAGGAATTACATCCTTGGAAAAAGACTGGGAAACAATACTGGGACAAGTAGAAGGTAAAAAAAAGAGAAGACCCTTACTGACAATGACTGGCATAGTAACTACAGGAACAACGGACTCGAGCGCGGTAGAGATGATGTGGAGGGTGCAGGAGGGGGCAAGGTTTCTATCATTCATATGGTTGTTGTGAGTCACAGTTGACTTGACAGAACCTACGAGTAATAGGATGATACTATCAGGGAGCTATGGAGCCTAGTCCTATGGAGTGGTTCGAATCCACCAATGGCTCTGAAGAGGAAATCTCCTCCTGTGTAATGTACTATCTTCTGTGTAATGTGCAATCTCATCTTGTGTAATGTACAGCCTCTTAAATCTGCTGGAGAGTCAGCTATGACTCAGTTCTGACTAATAGAGTTGAGAAATATCAACAATGCCATAAAAATATTGCTAAGGATAAAGTGACGCAGTGAAATACGGAAGGAGTATGGAACAAACTGCCCTGAGTCCAAGCACACTTCGTTTTGGGTTTACACCTGGTGACATCCTGAAGCCAGACAATCTGTGGTTCATGTTGGTAATCACTGTAGTTGGAAATCTGCACATGAAGTTGGGAAACTTACTTGATGTCCATGCTGAAGAAATGACCCATGAATACCTTACAGAAATAGAGCAGTAGATTAACAGCAATTGGGAAGAATACTATTGTTGTTAGATGCCATCACTTTGAATACAACTCACGGAAACCCTATGAGCATCTGGTCTGAACCTGGCCTTATTCTGACTTGTCCTTACAGACTCTGTGTCATTCCATACTTGAACCCACTGTTCTAGTCTCTGTTTCACTCCATCTCTTGGGAGAGTCTTCCTTGTTTTCACAGACACTACATCATCCAGCATATGATAAGTCCCGGGACCCTATCTGACAATATCCCCTAAGTATGTGAGACAAAGTTTCCCATCCTTGCTTCATGGGAGCACCCTGGGTGTATTTCCTCCAAGGCAGATTTGTTTTTCTTTTAGCAGTCTATAAAACAGATTTAAACTTTGTGTCACAACATTGAAAGATGGTATGGATAATATACTGAATGACCCTGAAAGCATCAAAAGAAGATGGAGGGAATTCACAGAATCACTGTATCAGAAAGAAATGATTGACACTGAAAAATTTCAGGAAGTACCACATGAACAAGAGTCCATGGTAATGAAGGAGGAAGTGAAAGCTGTATTAAAGGGAAAGATCTGGTATGAAAACCAATGCATACAAACATGTTAAGTAAACCAGTAATTAAAAAAGAAAAAAAAAACCAACCACAAAACAAACCAAAAAAACAAAACAGGCATTGGCAGAAAATAAGGCCCAGGAATCAGTGGGATACCAACTGATTTATTTCAATTAACAGATGCAGCCTTGGATGCACTCACCAGTTTATTTATGCCAGGAAATTTGTGGAAAATCAGCAGTCTGGTCAACCGACAGATTAGAAGAAGTCCAATTTGTTCCCATTTCCAAGAAAGGTGATCCAAATGAATGTGGAAACTATCAAATATCAGTAATATCACATGCAAGCAAAATAGTGCTGAAGATCATAAAAAAAATGGCTGGAACAGTGAATAGACAGGGAACTGACAGAAGTTCAAGTAGGAATTAGAAGAGGTTCTGGCACCAGGGATATCAATGTGGATATCAGACAGATCCTGGCTGAAAGATAAGGAATACCAGAAGAATGTCTACCTGTGCTTCATTGTCTATGAAAAGGCGTTTGACTGTGTGGTTCATGACAAGATGTGACTGACATTGAGAAGAACAGGAATCCCAGAGCTCTTAATTGTGCTCCCTTGAAACCTATATCTGGATCACAAAGCTGATGTGTGAACAGAGCAGAGGAGCACTTCATGGTTTAAAATTAAGAAGGGAGTTTGTCAGGGTTGTATTCACTCTTCATACCTATTCAGTCTGTATGCTGAGAAAATTATCTGAGAAGCTGGACTCTATGAAGTGTGTTATATGGATTAGAAAGAAACTTATCAATAACATGAATTATACATATGACACAACTTTGCTTGCTGAAAAGTAGGGGGAATTGAAGCACTTGCTGCAGATGATCAAAGAATGCAGCCTTCAGTATGGACTGTACCTCAGTGTCAAAAAAAACAAAGATGCATGCACACCTAAGTTTACTGCTCCTTTGTTCACAACAGTAAAGAGTTGGAAACAACCCAAGTGCCCATCAACAAATGAATGGCTTGAGAAACTGTGGTATATTCACAAAATGTAATACAAGCAGCATTGAAAAACAAGGATCTCATGAAATATTATACAAAATGGGTGATCCTGGAGGACATTTTGCTGAGTGAAAAATCTCAATCACAAAATACTACATAATGCACTGTTCTAAAACAGGACTGAGATGGGGGCTAGGGGGAAAACTATAAAAAGAGAGGATCAGTAATGTACACTGCATTCAAACAGATGAGGGAGAAAAAGGGATATATGATTAGGTATTATTTTCATGGCAAGAGTAAGAATAAGGGATGCATAGTAAAGTAGATGGGGGGAGGGGATTGTATAACAATGAAAGAATATTTTTTTAATAATGCATAATCATATATTCCTTTCAGACAGTTCTTCCCCTCATCTGTTCTAATTCAGAGTTCTTTCTTTCTTTCTTTTTTTAAATTTAGGTTGTTTATTTTTCATTTCAATGAACATCTACAGAGATTTTGGAATTCCATTCATTCATTGTTGCACCCTTCTCCCCACACAAA
>NW_006399788.1:17562956-17567557 GCF_000299155.1 Elephantulus edwardii | reverse complement strand
CATGAGTTCCTTGTTTTTCAATGCAGCATAGTATTCCATTGTGCGAATATACCACAGCTTCTCTACCCATTCGTTTGTTGATGGGCATTTAGGTTGTTTTCAACTCCCTGCTATTGTAAACAAAGCCGCGATAAACCTAAGAATTTTTTTTTTTAATGAGCAAGAGCCTATGGTAATGAAGGAAGAATTTCAAGCTGCTTTGAAGGAATTGGCAAAACATAAGGCCCCAGGAATTGATGGTATACCAACTGACTTATTTCAGCTAACAGATGCTGCCTTAGATGTGCTTACCAAGTTGTATCAAGAAATATGGAAGACAACAGACTGGAAGAGATAGATATTTGTTCTCATTCCAAAGAAAGGTCATCCAACAGAGTGTGGAAATTATCGAACAATATCAATGATATTACATGCAAGCAATATTCTGCTGAATCTACCAAAAAATGACTGGAACAGCACATCAACAGAGAACTGCCAGAAATGCAGGCTGGGTTTAGACAGGGTTGTCGTACTAGGGATACTGCAGCTAATGTTAGATGGATCTTGGCTGAAAGCAGGGAGTAGCAGAGGAATGTCTACCTGTGTTTCATTGATTTTGCAAAGGTGTTTGACTGTGTGAATCACAACAAACTGTGGCTGACTCCGAAAAGAATGGGAATCCCAGAACACTTGATCATGCTAATGTGAAACCAATACTTTGACAAGGAAGCAGTCGTCAGAACAGAGCAAAGAAACACTGCATGGTTCAAAATTGGGAAGGCTGTATGGCAGGGATGTGTCTTATTTCTATACCTTTTCAACTTATAAACAGAGCAGATCATCCGAGAGGCTGGGCTCTATGAGGAGAAGTGTGGCATCAGGATTGGAGGAAGATTCATCAACAATCTGCATTATAAAGATGATACAACCCAGCTTGCTGAAACTGAGGAGGACCTGAAGCTCTTGCTGCAGAAGGTCAAGGACTTCAGCCTTCAACATGGATTGAGGTTCAATATCAAGAAAACAAAGATTCTCATCACTGGTCCAATTGGCAGCGTCAGGATGGATTGAGATCAACAGCCTTAGTTTGCTTGGCTCCATAGTCAACACTCTTTGCACCAGCAGCCAGGAAATTAAAAGACATATTGTGATGAGAAAGTCTGCTGTTAGAGCCCTCTCAAAATTACTGAAGAGCAATGGTGTCACTCTGGAGACTAAGGTGCACCTGATACAGGCCATGGTCTTTGCAATCACTTGCTATGCGTCAAAGAACTGGACAATGACTAGGGAGGATAGGAGGAGAAATTATGCCTTTGATCTGTGATGCTGGATTAGAGTACTGAATAAACCATGGACTTCTAAGAGAACGAACAGGTTTGTACTGGAGAGGGTGAAGCCAGGCTACTCCTTGGAGGCAAGGATTCTGAAGCTTTGTCTGACATACTTGGGACATGTTGCAAGGAGGGACCAGTCCTTGGAGAAAGATAGCATGCTTGGGAGGGTGGAGGGATAGCATAAGAGATGGTTACCCTCTATGAGGTAGATTGGTTCAGTGACTGGGGTAATATTGGCACAGGATGGACCAGGGTTTAGGGCTGTTGTACACTGTGTAGTTGAGTCACAGATGACTCAATGGCACATAACAACAACAACAACAATAACAACAACAACAAAAACAAAGAAGAGTGAACTGGGGGGGTGGGCGGGTAGGAAAATGTGCAACAATGAATGAATGAATGGAAATCCAAGTTCTCTATAATCTTTCATTAAAATCTCAATTAAAAAAAGAAAACAAAGATTTTTACACTGGATTGATAGGTAGTGTCATGATGGATGGAGAGGAGACTGAAACTGTCAACGACTTCATCTTGCTTGGATCCACAAGTAACACCATGGGCACCAGCAATCTGGAAATAAGGAGACACACTGCAACGGGAAAATCTGCAGTCAGGGAACCCTCCAAATTATTGAGAAGTAATGTTGTCAGTTTGAGGCCATAATCTTTCTGACCATTTGTTTTATATCTGAGAGCTGGGCAATGAATAAGGATAAAAAAATCCCGGACATCTTTGAGCTGTCGTGTTGGAGAAGAGCACTAAACATCTCATGATTGGCCAAGAGAATGAACAGATATGTTTAAGAGAGGGTGCAGCTGGAGTGCTCTTTGGAGGCAAGAATGATGAGTTTTCGCCTCAAATACTTTGTGCATGGTGCTATTCCAAGGAAAAGGACATGATGCTGGGAAGGGTAGAGGGTGGACAAGGGAGAGGAAGACTCTCAACACAGTGGATTGACACAGTGACTGCTGCAGTGGGCTGTTGTGTGCCAGGAAGTTGATGGTATCACAGGATAGAAAAGGGTTCAGATCTTTTCTTCATTGGGTCACTATGAGTTGTACTTGACTTAACAACAACAACAACAACAACATATACAATTCATTGTCATTAATTTGGAGCTGTCTTATATATAGTTCACTGAAAAGTTTTTTGGCCATTGTAAATCACATGGTAAGAAACTGTTCATTTTTCTCTGAGGAACCACAGGTAGTTTAGGATTGCCAGACATTCCACCTTAGGTTAGGAGAATTTTTTATGGATTACTTTACCAGAGATCCCTACAAAGGAAATTCTTGTTGTTAGGTCAACTAATCCTCACAGTGACCTTATGGACAACAGTGATCTGAATCTTGTCCTGTCCTGTGCCATCCTCACCATCTCTAATACGCTCAAAGGCCATTGTCACAGTGACTGTACTGATCCATCTTGTTGAGGGTCTTCATCTATTTCTCTGACCTACCTTTCCCAGCACGATGTCTTTTTCCAAGGTCTGGCCCCTAAGGACAACATGCCAAAAGTATGTGAGATGCAGTTTACCATTCTTGCCTCTAAAAATCACCCTGGTGCACTTCTTCCAAGACAGAATTATTTGTTTGTTTGGTACTTATTGACATATCCAGTAGTCTTCTCCAACTCCGTAAGTCAAAGACATTGATTCTTCTTCTGACATTCTTATTCACTGTCTAACTTTCAGGTGTATAAGAACTAACGTGAAAGACTATGCTTTGGATCAGGCTTACCTTCGTTTTTAAACTTCATCCGTGCTCTTTATAGCACTTTGGAAAGGTCCTTTACAGTCGATTTTCGTAATACAACAAGATTTTGATTTCTTGACTTCAAGGGTATTGACCGTGGATCTAAAGAAGAGGTAATTGTTGGCAATTTCAAATGTATCTTTAGGTATCATGATGCTACCTACTGGCCTGGTGGTAAGATTTTTGAGTCTTTGATGTTGAGACATGATCTATATTGAAAGCTGCAGTATTTGTTCTTTTGCAGCAAGCATTTTTAGTTCTCCTCACTTTCTGCAAGAAACGTTGTGTCATCTGCATATAAGATAGGTTGTTGATAAATTTTCTTCCAATGCTGATGCCACATTCTTCATCCAATGGTCCAGCGATTTGTTCAGTATACATTTTGCATAGGTACGAAAAAATGATACAATCCCAACATGCACCTTTCTTGATTAATAACAACAGATTAATATGATTAATTAATTAATTATGATGTTGATTAGACCCTTATTGTATACTGCCTTTCCTATCACCCAACTATTATTCTCTTATATGTGCCTTCTTATTTCTGGTAACTATACAAGAATTATTCAATCTCTATGTAAACCATTTCTTAGCTTTTTATAATAGTGGTCATATACAGGAACAGTCTTATAATGATTTATTTGGCTTAGAATAATATCCTCCAGATACATTCAAGTTATGCAGTGTTTTGTGAATTGTTCATTGTTTTTTAGTGTTGTGTACTACTCTACTGTGTGAATGTACCATAGTTTCTTTATCTACTTGTCTACTGATTGCAGGGTTGTTTCCTTACCTTTGCTTTTGTAAATAATGCTGCAATGAACGTATAATTGTTTGTGTAGCACCTCTATATTTAGTAGTTGGATTGCTGGGAGCTCCCCGGCCTAGTAGTTAAGAAGTTTTACTGTCAACCCTTCACCAGGTTTCTGAGACTGCAAGTCTTAATAGCAGAAAATTATCATCTGTCTCCAGAAAAGCCACTGGTGGATTTAAATCTCCAACAGAGCTGTTCCTTCCATACATAGAAAGGTAAAACTATATTGTGTACTATATTGTGTGACAAATATTTTAATAACTGACAGTAAAGAAGAACAATATGCATTTGTTCTGATTTGGATTTTGGAATAGATCTTGTTTATAACCCAGGGACAGCCTGTGTATACACATAATATATGTGCATACTATGGAGTGTTACTCACTATATGGAGTAACAAAGTCCTGATACATGTCACAACATGAAAGAACATTGAAACCATTATGCTTAGTGAAATAGTCAGAAAATGACAAATATTCAGTAACCTCCTTTACTTGAAAAATTTAGAATATGCTAATAGACCAAAGTTTATGGGTAGTTATTTGGGGTGTCAGAGAGGACAAGATAACATAGATGAATGGGATCTTCTAAGACTCAAATCCCTATACACATCCAAAAACTTCTCCAGCAGGGTAAAAAGGGAAGCCACTGACTGGGAAAAAGTATTCGGTAATAACATATCAGATAAGGGACTTATATCCAGAATTTATGAAA
>NW_006399788.1:17555503-17561645 GCF_000299155.1 Elephantulus edwardii | reverse complement strand
AAAATCTCTGTAAATGTTTATGAAAATTAATAAAATATAATTATCGAAAAAAAAAAGAAAAAAGGAAAAGAGTACTTGCTTAAGAAAAAACTGGAAACAATAGTGATGGTTCACAAAATGATAAACACATTTATTGTTCTGTTAAATGTATTTTAACTTAATAATTAAAAGAATGTATATAAGGGAGCTCTGGTGGCCTAGTGGCAAGAAGCTGCACTTCAATCCCGAAGGTGACAGTTCAAATTCACCATATGCTCCACTGGAGAAGGAGAGGCAATCTCCTTCAGTTCCAGTCGGACCTGTTTCGATGGTATACAACAAGGGGGAAAACCTGTATATGTATATACTATCATTAACCTTCTAATTAACTCAGAGCAATGATATCAGTATGGAATTAGTACCTTCTCAGACACAAACAAATCTGTCAAATCATTGCTTGGATGACAAAATGATTTTTTGGCTTTGAAAAGAAAAATAAATTATAGACACCACTATATGTATCCTAACATGAACTTTTCATTGGACCAAGGGGTCTTTAATGCGAAGATTTTGTGTCATTTACTTGTAGTCTGATAATCTTCATTTTATCCTACTTGCTATTTCAATAAGTTTCAAGGTTAAAACTGAATTTAAGCGCTTATCAGGAAGTATGGAGCTAAACAGAAGATTTCAAAGGGCAGCACTGGAAGACAAAGTAAAATATTACAATGAAATGTGCAGAGCTGGAGGCAGAAATAAAAAGGGCTGAACTCGCTGGTCATTTTTTAAACTGCAGGAACTGAAGAAAAAATTCAACCCTTGAGTTGCAATACTTAAGGATGCTAAGGGTAGAACATTGATTGACTCAGGAAGCATCAAAAGAAGATGGAAGGAGGACACAGAGTCACTCTACCAAAAAGATTTGACTGACATAGAAGAATGTCATGAAGCAACATATGATTAAGAGGCAATGGAGATTAAGGAGGACATTTAGGCTATTATGAAAGTTTTGCTAAGAAATTAGGCCCCATGAATTTATAGAATACCAAATGACATATTTCGGCATAGAAATGCTGCCCTGGATGTGTTCACCAGGTTATGCCAAGAAATCGGGAGGACAACCACCTGGCCATCTGATTGGAAGAGATCAATATTTATATCCATTCTAAAAAAAGAGACCAGAGTATGGAAATTACTGAACAGTATTACACACAAGCAGGATCCTACTGAAGATCTTTAAAAAAAGGGCTGGAAAATTGAGAGAGCTACCAGAAATACAAGTGGGGTTTAGAGGAGACCGTGGCATTAGAGACATTATGGCCAATGTCAGATGAATCTTGGCCAAAAGCAAGAGTCCCAGGAAAGTCTATCTGTGTTTCACTGATTGTGCAAAAGCATTTCACATTTTGGGTCACAAAAGACTATGGCTAACACTTGATTGGCTCATGCAAAACCTATACCTCGATCAGGAATCAGTCCTCAGAACAAAGCAAGGAAACATTGCATGATTCAAAGTCAGAAAAGGGGTGCATCAGAGATGTGTCCTGTCTCCACACCTTTTAATCTTAAATGTGGAATAGATTATTTGGCAAGCTAGACTTTCTGAGGAGAAATGTGGCATCAGGATTGGATGAAGACTTATCAACAATATGCTTTATGCAGATGACACACCATATTTACCAAAAACTGAAGAGGACCTGATGTGTTGGCTGCACAAGATCAAGGGCTGCAGTTTTCAATACAGATTGAAACTCAGCATCACTAAGACAAAACTTCTCACCACAGGGCTGAATGGCAGAACTGTGACAGATGGAGAAGAGATTGAGATTGTTAATAATTTCAGTTTGTTTGGCTCTACAATAATGCTACTGGCACTAGAAGTCAGGAAATAAAAAGATGAACTGTTTTAGGAAAATGTGCTGTCAGGCAACTTTCCAGAGTGTTGAAGAGCAACAATGTCAGTATGGAGATTAAGGTGTGCCTAATCCTGGGCATGGTTTTCACAACTGCTTACTATGTATCAGAGAGCTGGACAATGACTAAGGATGATAGAAGAATTGATGTCTTTGAGTTGTGGTGCTAGAAAAGAGAATTTAGCATATCACAGACTGACAAAAGAATAAACAAGTCTGTCCTAGGGAGGGCAAAACCAAGTTACTCCATCAAGGCAAGCATTTTGAAGCTCCATCTCACATACTTTGGACATGTTGCCAGCAGGAACCAGTCCTTGGATAAAGACATCATCATGTTTGGGAGGATGGAGAAATAGTGCAAGAGAAGAAAACAACCTTGGATGAGACAGACTAACATAGTAACTGGGATAATAGAGGCAGATGTGTCAGAGACAGTGAGACTAGCTCAAGATAGGACAGAGTTCAGGCCTATTGTGCATAGGGTCACTATGAGTTGAAAGCTACCTGATGGCAAATACTGCCGCCCCCACTGGTGGCCTAATGGTAAAGGCACACAGATTGAATCCACCACTGCTCCATAGGAGAAGGATGGACAATCTCTTCCTGTTTGATTTACTGCCTCTGAAAACCCACTGATGGTCAGCTATGGGTTAGGTCCAACTGGACAGAACACAACAGAAATCTTTATTTTTTATTTCTGTAAACTTTTATAAATAAAATTGGTTTTCATTTACTAATTCATAGATAATTTGTTTTATAATATTAATGACAACTGAATAATGTCAATTCATTTACTTCAATGTTTAATACAACGCTTAGCTGTAATTAAACTTTAGAAACTACATTTGCTATTATGTATGCAGTAACATGAAGCCCAAAATGAAATACTATCATATTAGAAATTTTGTATGGGTTTTATAGCTATAGGATACTTTTATAGCAACAAGTCTTCTTCCTTATTATTTAATTTACTTTTTAGTTACACTCTGTGCACCATGAAATAAGAGACTAGACAATCTTATAGATTTTCCAGGAAAAATAGTAAAATTAACAATAAATGCTAAATCTAAAATTAGAAAATTTCTCCCTAATACCTGTTGACTGAGAGAAAAGTCACTGAATTAATCAAATAACTGCTCAATATTCAACTTCATTCTAAGAAGAACATGCACAAGAGGGCAGTGTTTCGTTTTCTTGGTCCACTGACTTATAATTTCCTAATTAAGTGAGGGTCACACCCATAGAAACTGCAGTTCTTTGGGAAGTTAACTATATGTATCAATTCACTGTAGCTAAGTCATGGATGCTGGTGCACCTTCCTGCAATTGACTCACAATTAGTTTGTTATCAGTTACATCTTCTGCCATCAGCCTCGGCTGGTAGAAAGCAGGCTGATAGCAGAAATCTGTAAGGTAATCTGAAAATGTTAATTTCCTTTCCTTTGGTGCACAAGTTACACCAAGGCAGGAAGCCCATTTTCAAATATGGCCACTTACAAAATTGACACTATTAACCCAAAATTTACTATAAGGTGAAGACTAACAAGGCAGAATTGATAAATATCACTTAACTTCTTGGTTTTTCTTATGATCATACTTAGACTTCAACTTGTTTTTTTTTTTTTTATTCTGCAAGAAGACTAACCCTGATTAAAAGGAGTCTGCATGCAAAATGAGATCTTCCCAAAGACCAGCCCAAAATTTTAGTCTCAATAAGTAAATCATATACAACAGCATAGATTGTTTTATGAATCAAAAGTATACTGGTCTAGAAAAAAAAAAAGTATACTGGTCTAGGATTATCCTGATTACTATTCTCAAGATAGAGGGAGAAACACAATACCATATACATTCATAATGGTGCTTCCTACATTCTCTGAAACCTAGCTTGCTTCTTTCTGTATCCTAGGTTTGTTACAATTTTTGATATATGTCAATCAAGTTCAGGTTTACATAAAGTACCTATGTATACTGTCAGGATGGGAACATTATCTTCCCACTCACACACATGCAAAACAAACTTCTTCCTCATAACATTACAGGGAAAAATCTGGGAACAGTCATGTCAGATGACTAATCCCAGTAGTGTATGAAAGTATTAAAATGGTTAAAATCATAAGCTAGCCTGTTCCATGTCAAAATGTGATCCAATATAATGTCTATTTTGATGAGATAACACCACATCCACAAACAGAATACCACCGTGTTAGCCTAAAGTTGGGTTCTGTGCCATTACCTTAGCCCTCTCAGGTCTCCAGCTACCTTAACTACAGACACATGGTCTTGCAAATCATCAACAGCTGTGGAACTAGGATAAAAGAGAATGCTTCCCACACTGAGCAGCAAGACCTGAGGGAGAGTGGAGTAAGAATCTGTTCAGAGTGAGACTGTGGTGGCAGCTGTGGAGAGACGATGGTATTGTTGTGGAGAAAACAGTGGCGTAACAAGGTGTAACAATGAGAGCTGAAATAAAGGCCACTGTTAAAGGCTTTTGCTATGCTTGTCAGATAATTAAAGAGAAGCTTACGTATAACTGCTCTGAGGCAAACATTGCTGGATTATTTAAATTTGTGTTGCTGAACTGAAATCAGAGCCCAAACTAATTGAGGAATTGTACCTTGGAAATGCTGGGCTAAAACTGGGATTTGCACTGGGTGACAGAAGTTACTTCACGGCCTGAGACAAAAGGGTATAAAGATGAATCTAAGAATTCCATTAAAATTTGTTGTTGTTGTTGTTAAGTCCTGTCTAGTCATAGACAACTCATAGCAACCCTATGAACAAAAGACCTGAACACTTGTATAACTTTCATCATTTCTCTAAGTTCACAGAGTTTCCAGAGGCAAGCTATTTCAGAAGTGGATGCCCCTCCTGCTTCCAAGCTTGTTTTAAATGAGGAGCTCCACAAAACACTGTCCACCATGGGTTAACCATTATCACATCTGACACATCAGTGTCACGGTGTTTAGCATTACAGCAACCACGAGTTACCTCTGTACAGCCAATGGACAGACCAGTGCTATATCACTTCGAAGAATGTTTGACTAAAAACAATTAAAACCAGGCCTGAGGGCTGCAGATTAAAATCAACCACCTTTGCCTTGGCAGCATAACATTCTACGCCCTAGGACAACAGAACTCTATCATTGTTGTTGTTAAGTGCCGTCGAGTCGAACACCTGTGTAATTTTCATTATTTCTCCAAGTTCACAGAGTTTCTAGAAGCAAGCTATTTCGGAAGTGGATGCCACTCCTGCTTAAATTAAAAGTCTATGTATGAAGCTTTTATTCCTCTCCCGTTTACACACTATAATGGTATGTTGAGATATATTGTAAAAAAAAATTAAGGTTTTTGATGGGTCATACTGATACAGTAACTGGGGCCATAGAGATAGGTGTACTGGAGTCAGTGAGATTAGCTCAGGACAGAGCGGGCTTTATTGTACATAGGATTGCTACGACTTTCAGGCAACTCAATGGCAAATAACAACAATTACAATTAGAGGGGGAAAGGAAACCAGCTGGATATTAACTGGGTATTCAAAAAGGGAAAATTTGTCCTAAAAGGAATGTTTACAGTGGTTGAATTTGACAGTGTGGAGTTCAGCCCAAAAAAGATTAAGCCCCACCCAGTACTCTGAGGTGAGTTACCTCTGAACAGACAAGCAGAAAAAGAGACTTTTGCAATGAAACTAAAGCAAGGAAAAACAAGTCTGTGTAACTCATGGTGACCACCTACGTCTACTCAATGAGTGGAAGAGGGAAGCAACAAAACTTCCGTTTTAGGACTTTAAAAGTTGAAGGATGTTGGTGCGTATACTCACTCACCTGGTTCCACTTGATTACTTGATGCAGTAAAGAAGAGACAGGCTGAGTTTGGACTTGTTCCTCAGCACTGTCCACCTAGCATGATGAATGGATAAATGAAGAAGGGTTAATGGTTCATGGAGGAGGGAGTCCTGGGATCCCTGATGTGCTTAGATCATGTGGGGCTAAGGCTGAGTAAAGGGACCAGCCAGTCTGAAACACAGGAAGAATGTGAACTCCTGAGTTTGCAGCTGATGACTGTTTGGACCTAGCCACGGATGGCGAGGGATGGACTGGAACCCAACAAGATGAAAAGAAGACGTTTTATCCTGAAAGCTAGTGTTGGTTTCTGTTATCTAATAGTTTGCTGACTCTGAGAAGAATGGGAATCCCAGAACAATTAATCGCGCTAATACAAAACCTATACTTGGACCAAGAGGCAGTC
>NW_006399788.1:17547878-17548517 GCF_000299155.1 Elephantulus edwardii | reverse complement strand
GAATGAAAACCCAAAATCCCTGTAAATGTTCATTAAAACTAATAAAATTTAATAACAATAAAAAGGAAAAAACAAAACAAAACAAAAACAAACAAACAAACAAAAAAAGAACTGCTTAGGGATCAGCTGAGTAAAGCCAAACTCTAGCTCATAAACCATAACACTGAAATGTAAGGTAAAATGACTTAACAATAGTGAAATAATTCACTCTAGAAAAAAACAGCAACTACTGCTCAAATTTTCTTCCTAACAATGCAGCTCTGTAATTAAAGTCAGTAAGAAAACTAGGTTTTATCATTTTGTAGCAATGCACTACAAATAAATAGGAAAAATATAGATCAAATAATTTTAAAAAAAGGAATAGTAATACTTGTGTCTTAAAAGAGAGACTGGGAAGATTTTTCAAAACATTTTCAACTATTTCCAGGATGATTTGCAAATGTTACAGAGAAATTAATTTCATTTCAAAAAGAATCCAAGATGCTGGGCTGTAGGAGGAGGAATGTGGCATCAGGATTGGTGGAAGAAGCATCAACAACCTGCGTTATGTAGATGATACAACCCTGCTCGCTGAAACTGGGGAGGACCTGAAGCACTTGCTGCAGAAGTCAAGGACTGCAGCCTTCAATATGGATTGAA
>NW_006399788.1:17541110-17546531 GCF_000299155.1 Elephantulus edwardii | reverse complement strand
CACAGGATAGAGCACAGTTTAGGGCTGTTGTACATAGGGTCGCTATGAGTTGCAAACGACTCGACGGCACATAACAACAACAACAACAATAGCTGGCTATGACTGTACCTTTGTTTATAGACGCAATGCAACTATAATAAAAAGGTCCTTCTAGAGAAAGATATGTTTGTCCCCTCAGAGGACTGGGCAAGTAAGAAACTGACTATCTTAGTGGGGGGATTAAGACATAAGGAGGGGGTCTCTGGTGGCCCAGTGGCAAGAAGCTGTGCTGCAATCCCGAAGGTTTGTGATTTGAATTCATCAGATGCTCTGCTGGAGGAGGGGAAATCCCCTCTATTGCCAGTCGAATCTGATTTGACAGTACACAACACGGGGGATGGAGGTGGGGGAGGAGACATAAGGAGGAGATTTACATATTTCCCTAAATATCTTGTTATTATGTGCTGTCAAGTTCATAGCGGCCCTATCTTTATACAGTACCTCTGATCCCTGGTCTATCCTAAGCCAATCTTACTATCTCAGACACACCTACCTCCATTACCATTACCGTAGCTACTGCATCAGTCCATCTCAACCAGGGTCTTCCTCTCGTGAACTGTCCCTCCACCTTTCCAAGCACGGTATCTTTCTCCAAGGACTGGTCCCTCCTGGTCACATAGCCAAAGTATGTGTGATGGAGCTTCAAAAGTCATGCCTCCAGGGAGCAACTTGGTTTCACCCTCTCCAAGACAGCAGACCTATTTGTTGTCTTGGCAGTTCATGTTATGTTCAACATACCCTTCTTCAGCACTACAACTCAAAAAAACGTCAATTCTTCTATCATCTTTATTCACTGCTCAGCTTTCTGAGGCACAGCTAGTAATTGTGAAGATCATGTCCTGGATCAGGCACATCTTGGTCTCTAGAATGACATCTTGGACTTCAATACTCTGAAGAGATCCCTGACAGCAACTTTCTCAATGCAATTTGTCTTTTGATTTCCTAGTTACTGGTACCAAGAGTGCTGATTGTGGTGCCAAGCAAGCTGAAGGTGTTAACAATTTCAAGCTCTGCTCTATCATGATACCGCCAATTGGTCCTGAGGTGAGAATCTTTGTTTTCGTGATGTTCAGCTTGAATCCATATTAAAAGCTGCAGATCCTGACCTTCTGTAACATATGCCTCAGATCCTCCTCAGTTTCAGCAGGCATGGTTTTGTCATCTGCATAGTGCAGGTTGTTGCTAAGTCTTCCTCCAATCCTGATGTCACATTCTTCATAAAGCCCACCCTCCCAAATTATATGTTCCTCATGTGAACGGAAAAGGTATGGATATAGGATGTAACCCTGATGTGCACTTTTTCTGATTTTGAACATGTAGTGCTTCCTTGCTCAGTTCTAATGACTACTTCAGGGTCCAAGTGTAGGTTTTGCATGAGCACAATTCTCAAGATTACCCACAATTTGTTGTGATCCACACAATCAAATGCCTTTGCATAGCCAATGAAACACATTCGTCTGGTACTCCTTGCTTTCAGCTAAGATCCATCTAACATTGGCAATCATGCCCCTAGAGCCACGACCTCTTCTAAACCCCACTTGCATTATCTGGCAATTCCCTGTCAATACAGTGTTCCAGTTATTTTTGTAATCTTCAGTGTAATCTTGATTGAATGTGATATTGTTGGGGGATGTTGGGGAGGAAGAGAGGGCCTCTGACCAGGACAGATCACCTAGCTCCAGATAAGTGTAAGCCTCTCAATGGCCTTTACTACGGGATAGAGAAACTCTCCTGTGTTTGGCTGTACTGGCTTGAGAAAGCTCACCACCTGAAAGGTGGCTGCCATGTCTGTTGAGCTGGGAGTGGTCCGCACGAGGCTGAGGTTCTCCTATCCAATTCGCATGTCGCACATCTGTAAGCCCACCCTACCCTGTATTCCTGTTTACTTGCTTGTATATAAGTGCACCGCAGCCCCCAATAAAACTGAGCTGGATCAACTCTCTGGACGGCTCCCAGAGTAGTGTGTTTCCATAGTGCTTACCCCCATGAGGGTGTCACTGTTTGTTGCCAGCGAAGACAGTGACATAATACGAGTGATAATTTCCATATTCTATCTGATCACCTTTTTTTGGAATGGGTATAAATATGGATCTCTTCCAGTCAGTTAGCCAGGTACTTCTCTAGATTTCTTGACACAACCTAGTGAACATATCCAGAACTGCATGTGTTTGTTGACATATATCAATTGGTCCATCAATTTCTGGGGCCTTGTTTTTGCCAACCCCTTCAGAACTTCCTCCTTCATCACTCTTCCCTCTTGATCATATCTGGTTCATTAAATTCTTCTGTGTCAGCCAATTCTTTTTGGTACAGTGACTCTGTGTTCTTTTGATCCTTCCGGGATCATTCAACATTCAGTTCCTTCGGCTTAAGAAATGCCAAGCAAGTCTGGCCCTTTTTTATTTTTTGACTCAGTTCTTTGCATATTTTATTTTAACACTTTGCTTTGTCTTTCCAAGCTGCCTTTTGAAATCTATTCAGCTCCTTAACGTCTTGATTTCTTCCCTTTGTTTGGCTTCTCAGCACTCTATTGTAATATTCAAAGTCTCTTCTGACATCCATCTTGGTCTTTTCTTCTTCCCCTGTCTTTGTAATGACTTTCTGCACTCTTCCAGAATAATATTCTTGATATCTTTCCACAGCTCATCTGGTTCCTTAATATTCATGTCCTCAAATCTGTTCCTGAGATGTTTTTTAAATTCAAGTGGGATACACTCAAACTATGGTTCTTATGGATTTGATTTCATTTTTTTGATGGTCTGTTTCACAATCTGCACCTAGCCTAGTATTCACAGCTGATACTGAGCTTCTCCAACTTTTTTTCCACAGATGTAATCAATTTGATTCTTGTGTAGTCCATCAGGTGAAGTCTATGTGCATACTTGCTCTTTGAGTTTCTTATTAAGAGTATTTGCAATGAATAAATCACTGATTGTATAGAATTCTATCATTCCATCTCCAGCCTTATCTGTCACCAAGTCCATATTTTCCAACTACTGATCTTTCGTCCCTGTTTCCAACTTTTGCATACCAGTCCTCCATTATTTCTATCACATCTTGGTTGGATTTCAGACTGCAAAGGTTGGTAGAAGTCATGTATCTCCTCCTCTTTTGCTCTGGTGGTTGGTACATATATTTGAATGATGCTAGCATTAACAGGTTTTTCTTGTATGCATATGGATATTATCCTGTTGCTCAAGATGGAACTAGAAATGGTCTTTCTATTTCTGAATATGACCCTATTTTCCCCCTCACAGTTTCATTTCCAATGTAGTAGAGCATATGATTATTTGATTCAAAATGTTCCATGCCAATCCATTTCATGTCACCTATGCCTAGTACGTCAATATTAACATGGTCCATTTCTTCCTTAACAATCTCTAATTTTTCTATATTTTTATTTCTAACATTCCACATTCCAATCACATTAGAATCTGTTTGCAACTGTTCCTCCTTCTTGGAGATTCCCAAAATGAAGGCTCAACCTCTGGTGCTAGTCTAATCTAAGTAACACAGTAACTGGGGCCATGGGGGTAGGTGTATTGGAATCAGTGAGACTGGCCTAGGACATGGCAGGCTTCAGTGCTGTTATACAAAGGGTTACTTGAGTTGCAGGTGACTTGACGGCACAAAAAAAACAGATTTTCAAAGCATAGTCTGAAGCCTCCCACAAGAGACTTTGTTACCAGTTACTGTACATCTCAGGTAAGCTTCCTTAATCAAAAGGTAAGTACAAAAAAGAAGTAGGAGATTCATCCACATTCCAATAGCATGAAACACCAAACACATATGCAAACTTTCCTAAGTGCTGTGAACGGTTACTTAACAATAGTAATTCCTTAATACACTCACTACTGTGTACATTGTAAGATATACACGATCACATCTGTCTTTTTATACTCCTCTGTGTATATCACATTGGTTGGAAAACAGAAGCTCTATAAATATTTGCTGAATTAAAAAAGGAAATGGAAATAAAAAAAATCCTTAAATTTCTTGTGAATATTTTTTTATACCTTGGTCTCTATTAGTATTATGCTTTATTACACCTATAATTCTGCTTCTGTGATGAATCATATACGCCACTGGTAACTCATTATATACAACACCAGGATTTACCTAATTATGTTTCACTCCTTTGTAAGTTGTTGCCACAGAACAGTATGAGGAACGCAAGGTCTTTCTGTCCTGTTTAACTGACTTACGAACTAGAGCAATGAGAGGTCTGCTGTTTGTACAAAATAAAACTGCTGGCAACAAATCTATATACAAGGATGAGAAGAACTTTTAATCTGCCTAAAAAACATCATGATCATTTCTCTTTTGGCTATTTCTGTTTGACCAAAAAGGAACCAGGAAGTATAATTTGCCAATTTTAAAATGCATTTAAGGACAGTTCATCTTCTTACGGGCTATGAGAAATGGATTGGGATAACTTTACTTGTCAATAAGTGGGAAAGTTTTGTTGTTTTTTTCCTCAAAGAGTCTAATGGATTGAAATGAGGTCATGTTCAGACTCCTGCTGTCTCATATAAATGTTATAGAACTTCCTTCTATTTGCAGAGATACAGGAGGTGTAGTTCATTATGTTCCACCTGAGTCATTCCATAAGGCGTAGAAAAGAGGATAAGCTCTTTAAAATTCAACTTGCAGCATCCCTTAATTCCAAAATGTACAGTGTATTTATCCAGAATTTTCTCTTTCAGAACAGTGATGACTTCAGGAGAGAGGGAAAAGGCAAAGCAAGATGAGCTGGCCAAGTGTTGCAGTGATGGCCCGACTGCCCAAGGGAGGCCTGCTGCACACGTCAGTCTGCATTCCCATAGACTAAGCAAAAGAGTAAACTCCAGGAGACTCAACTTTGCTCCTGTGGAGTGATTTTTTGTGAGGAAAACATGGTGTGGGCTAAGGAATAACAACAAAAGGGTTGTCAATTTTCTGATTTTGAGTCATTTTCATTGGATTCTTTTTTATCATATAGCCATTTAATTGGATCACTATCTATTATTAAATTGAATCAAAGGTCTTAGAAGTTGAGCAGAAAATGAAAATACTGCACTTCTCTCTCTCTCGGGCCTAAGCAGGAAGCATGGCTACGGTAAACCTTCATTTTCTTAAATTTGTAGAATAATGCTTTTTTGTGTTTATTTGTGTTTTTTAAAAGTTTATTTGAAGGGAAACTTTACAGAGAAAATTCATTTTCAACACTTGTAGTGTCTTCTTAAACTTCATTCAGGCATAGCAATAATTCTAATTGTTAAGAACTGCTTAGGGATCACAATTCCACCACTGGGAATATACCCTGAAGAGACCATAGCTGACATCCAAGCAGATATATGCACACCCATGTTTATTGCAGCTTTGTTCACAATAGCAAGGATT
>NW_006399788.1:17518494-17539365 GCF_000299155.1 Elephantulus edwardii | reverse complement strand
GCACCTGATCCAGGCTATAGTCTTTGCAATTATGTGCTATGCATTGGAGAGTTGGACAGTGAATAGGGATGACAGAAAGAGAATTGATGCCTCTGAGTTGTGGTGCTGGAGAAGAGTGTTGAATATACCATGGACTGCTAGGAGAACAAACAGGTTTGCCTGGAGAGGGGAAAGCCAGAATGCTCCCTGGAGTCAAGGATTCTGAAGCTTCGTTTGACACACCTTGGGTATGTTGCAAGGAGGGACTGGTCCTTGGAGAGGGACATCATGTTTGGGGGAATGGAGGGACGGCGCAGGAGAGGAAGACCTTTGATGAGATGGGTCGATTCTGTGAGTGGAGTGGTGGGAATGAATGTGTTTGAGATATCAAGGTTTGCACAGGATAGAACGGCGTTTATGGCTCTTGTACACTGGGTCGCTATGAGTCGCAAACGACTCAATGGCACATAACAACAACAACAACATTGTATTTGGGAGAAAAGTAGCATAAAAATCTAGAAAATGTACTAAGAAATAATTTTTAAAACCAGGAATAATTACGTTGTTATTAGGTGCTGCTGCTGCGCTGACTACAACTCACAGCACTCCTATGAACAGATCTGAACCTTGCCCTATCCTGTGCCATCCTCACCATTTCTGACATGCTCAAGCCCACTGTCACAGGCACTATGTCAATCCATCTTGTGGAGGGGCTTCCCCTTTTTCTGATGTTCTACTTTTCCCAGCCTCATGTCTCTTTCCAAGAACTGGTTCCTCCTAAGAATATGCTCAGAGTATCTGAGACAAATTTCACATCCTTGCCTCTAAGGACACCCTCTGGTAGCCCTTTCTTCAAGAAAGAAGAACCATGCTTGGGTATAAATGCTACTGAGAACGCTTTTGAGAAAATCAAATGTTTTTAACTGTGATCAAACAAGGTCTTTCCAGAGTCTGGTTACAATTTACTTACCAAGTCTCCTTTCTGCATGACTGATCTTCATACTAAAGTTAACTCAAGGCAGTTAATTTTTCATATCACTGACTCTGCATATACTACTTGTTAACTAGAATGTCTCCCCCACCCCCACACTTCTTAACTTATCATTCTATTGCTGTACAAGATCCAGCTCAAATGTCCCCTTTTCAGTGATGCCTTGGACATTTTTATTTGCTTAATATTTTTATACTATTTAGGAGGAGGAGCACTTAAACAGCTAAGGAGGTCTGGTGGCCTAGTGGACGCCAATCCAAAAACAGGTGGTTAGAATCTACCAACTGCTCCACTCTTTTTCATGGTGCCGCTGGGGGATCAGCTGCTTCACCATGAAGCCGAACATATCCTTCCCAACTACTGGCTGCCAAAAACTCATTGATGATGAACGCAAACTTCATACATTTTATGAGAAGCCAATAGCCACAGAAGTTGCTGCAGACTCTCTTGGTGATGAGTGAGAGGGATATGTTGTCTGGATCAGCAGTGGAAACGACAAGCAAGGCTTTCCCACGAAACAGGGTGTTTTGACCCATGGCCAAGTTCGCCTGCTGCTGAGTAAGGGGCATTCTTGTTACGGACCACAGAGAACTGGAGAGAGGAAGTGCCAGTCTGTCTGGGGCTGATTGTGGGTACCAATCAGAATGTTCTCACTTTAGTTATTGTCAAGAAAGCGGAGGATATCCCAGGAATGACTGATACCACTGTGCCTCGTTGCCTGGGGCACAAGAGAGCCAGCAGAATTCGCAAACTCTTCAGTCTCTCCAAGGCAGATGGTGTCCATCAATATGTTGTGAGAAAGCCACTGAACAAAGTAGGCAAGAAACTCAGGACAAAAACACCCAAGATTCAGCGTCTTGTTACGCCACGTGTCCTGCAGTACAAGTGCCGGCACATTTCACTGAAGAAACATCGCACTAAGAAGAAAAAGGAGTTGGCTGCAGAGTACACTAAACTTTTGGCCAAGACAATGAAGGAGGCCAAAGAAAAACACCAGGAGCAGATCTACAAACTGCTCCAAGGGAGAAAGATGGGCAATCTTTACAGTCTTTGAAACTTGCTGCAGTGTGAACAATGAGTATTAATGGCAAAGAGCTTTAGGAGATGTTTAGAATTAAGTCAATGACAACTAACAACAATAATATGTATCATTAATCAGATACTATGAATTGACTCCAACTCATGGATGATGCAAACAGTTAATGCTGGTGGTTGCTAATCAAAAGGCTAGATGTTTAAACCTTTCCAAAGGTGACATAGAAGAAAATTCTGGCTATCTACTTCTGAAAAATTACACACTGATGACAAGCCCATGGAGCACATGGTAACATGTATGTGGTAACTAGGAATCAAAACTAACTTGACAGCAACTGGTACTGGTATGTTGTGAATTAGCATCTGACTTCCTTGGCTAACGTTTTAAGGAGGTAGAATCACCATAAACATGTGCCTAAGGCTGATTCCTGAGAGCAGTGGTCAAACCTCCTTGACTCTTTAACATTTTTATCAATTCTAAGACCACAATATTTTACTTCTTGGCTGGGTTTAGCGATTTGTTGCAATAGCTCACACTCACAGTTAGGGAGTTTATTAGGATAGTACTCAGGTACAACATAGGATGTGCACTGCTAACCCAAAAGTGTGTGAATCCACTCACAGCTTTGTAGGAGAAAGTCAGGCAATCTCCCCCTGTGTGATCTACAGTTTTGGAAATCTGCTGAAGGTTTAGTAGTGTACAGATTTTGACCTGATAGCAACAAGTTTATGAATTACAAACGCCTACAAGCATCCCATTCCATTTTTGAGCTTCATGTCCACAGGCACTCAGGTCTCTCGCGTCATGGCTCGCACATTCACTGTAGTCACCTTGCTCAGGGGAGGTGGGAAGCCCAGCATGTGGCCTCCAGTCCTTCTGCCACCATTTTTCAGCTACTGCTTCTAATTGTCTTGCATTGTTCCCTCTGTTACAGCTCCCTCTCTCATCTCAGAGCAGGAGGCTCTCTCAGGGCAGAGAAGTCAGGTCTAATGAGTAGCTCCATTCCCAGCTATGTTTTCTTGGTGGCAGGCAGTGAGGTTTCTTCTGCTTTCTGGGAGTGGCTCCCTGTAAACCCAACAGGATGGCAAAACATACAATCTCACAGTTAAGGCTCTCTATGTCTAATTTCTATCATTAGTATGCTGTCTCACTCCTTTGGTAGGCCATGAGAAATTGTATACAGTCTCATTTACATTGTAGGGGAGTACAAAACCATTAGTGACCAAAAGTAAATCACTATACCATTATGTATGCCATGCATCATGCTTGGTACTTCCCAAGCATTATCTTTTACTATTCAATTACAGTAATGTTATAAGAGAAATACAATTATTATAGCTAGATTCAGAGGTTTTTTTTTTAAAGCCAATGTTTGGATTCTCACCTACAGTCAATAAAAATAGACATATGCACATCCAAAAACTTCTCCAACAGGGTAAAAAGGGAAGCCACTGACTGGGAAAAAATATTTGGTAATGATATGTCAGATAAGGGACTTATATCCAGAATTTATAAAATACTTGAGCACCACAACAAGATAAAAGTAAATAATCCAACTGAAAAATGGGCACAGGATATGAAGAAATGTTCAAAATCCTAGCTCTAAGAGAGATGCAAATCAAAACAACTATGAGATATCATCTCACTCCAGTAAGAATAGCAAAATTTAACAGGACAGCAAGCAACAAATGCTGGCGAAGTTGTGGAGAAACTGGAACCCTTATTCACTGTTGGTGGGAGTGTAAAACAGTACAATCACCGTGGAAGGTGGTATGCTGCAAATAGAGATACCCTTTGACCCAGTAATTCCAATATTGGGAATATACCCCAAAGAGACCATAACTGACATCCAAGCAGATATATGCACACCCATGTTAACTGTGGCTTTGTTCACAATAGCAAAGAGTTGGAAACAACCTAAGTGCCCATCAACAAACAAATGGATAGAGAAGCTGTGGTATATTTACACAATGGAATACTATGCTTTATTGAAAAACAAGGAACTCATTATTCAAAATGGGTGATCCTGGAGGATATTAAGCTGAGTGAATTATCTCAGTCACAAAAGGACAAACACTGCATAGAGCCACTGCTGTAGAATGGGACTGACATCAGGGTTGGGGTAAGACTGAGAAAAACTGGATAAACTGTGTATACTGCACTGAAACAGATAAGGGAGAAAACGGTTTAAAAATGATATATGATTGGCTACTATGATTATCACAAGAGTCCAGAATGAAGGTTGCATAGTGGAGTGTACTCGGGGTGTAGGGAGGATTGTATAATACCAATGTAGGAAGTTTTTACTTTTCAAAGAGAAGAATGAACTGGAGGAGAGGAGTGGGCAGGGAGAAAAGGGCAACAATGAATGGATGGAAATCCAAAATCTCTGGAGATGTTCATTAAAATTAATTAAAAAAAACCCCAAGCGCCCCCTCCAAAAAATAGACATAAAGTACCACAAAAATATATTAGCTATTAGCAAAAGAAAATTAAAAAAGTATACAAAGTCACTGTACCAAAAAAATTAACTGACACAGAACCATCTCAGGAAGTAGCATAAGATCAAGAACCAATGGTAATAAAGAGGGAAGTTCAGGCTGGC
Source organism: Elephantulus edwardii (assembly GCF_000299155.1). Lineage (NCBI taxonomy): Eukaryota > Metazoa > Chordata > Mammalia > Macroscelidea > Macroscelididae > Elephantulus > Elephantulus edwardii. The sequence continues at coordinate 17,534,754 of NW_006399788.1, read as the reverse complement.
CAAAAATAAGTCCCAAGAAGTGATGGAATACCAAATGACATAATTCAATAAACAGATGTAGCCTTAGATGTGCTCACCAGATTGTGACAAGAAATCTGAAGTACAGCTACCTGGTGAATTGCTTGGAAGATTATTAATTATGTATTCCCATTCCCCCCAAAAAGGTGATCCAACTGAATGTGGAAATTATCGAACAATATCACATGCAGACAAAATCCTGCTGAAGATTATCCAAAAATTACTACAACAGTACATCAACAGAGAACTATCTGCCAGAAATACAAGCATGTCATGGCACTAGGGATATCACTGACAGTATCAGATGGATTTTTGCTGGAAGAAGAGATTATCAGAAGAATGGCTATTTGTTTTTGATTCACTGTGTGGATCACAACAAATTGTGGTTAACACTGAGAAGAATGAGAATCCCAGAACACTTGATTGTGCCCACATAAAACCTCTGTCTAGACTAGGAAGCTGTTGTCCAAACGGCACATAGGAACATGGCATGGTTCAAAATCAATAAAGTAATGCATCAGATATGTGGCCTTTCTTCATTTGCAGAAGAGAACATTTGGGAGTCTGGGCTTTGTGAAGAAGAATGTAGTATCAGGATTGGTGGAAGATTAATCAACAGTCTCCAATGACAACAATTTTGCTCACCGAAACTGAGGAGGAATTGAAGTATTTGCTGCAGAGGTCAAGAACTGCAGCCTTCAATATAGATTATAGTTCATTATCAAGAAAACAAAGATTCTCATCAATGGGCCAACTGGCAGTATCATGACAGACAGTTTTTGAGGTTATTAACAATGTCATCTTGTTTTGATCCACAACCAACACTTTCGGTACCAGCAGTCAGGAAATCAAAAGACAAGAGGTTTTGGGAAAATGTGCTATTTGGGAGATGTGCTCAATTCAGGCCACAGTTTTCTCAGTTGCTTGCTATATATCTAAGAGCGAGACAGTGACTAGAGATGACAGAAGAAGTATGATGCCTTTAAGTCATGGTGCTGGAGATAAATGTTGAAATTAACGTGGACTGTCAGGAGAACAAACAAGTCTGTTCTAGAGAGGGTTAAATCATGCTGGCTCCTTGGAGACAAGGATTTTTAAGCTCTCTCTCACATACTTTGTGCATGTTGTCAGGAGGAGGAACCAGCCCTTGGGAGAAGGATACCAATGCTTCAAAGGGTAGAGGGTCATTGCAGAAGAGGAAGACCCCAGAGGAGATGGACTGACACAGTGACCGTGACAATGGGAGCAGGAGTAAGATTGGTTCAGGATAGGGCAAGGTTCAGAGCTGTTGTACACAGGGTCGCTATGAGTCGTAGTCTACTTAACAGTACATAACAATGACAGTAACATTCAAAATTTAAGGCAAATAACTAACTGAAAAATTTTATTACCTCTTAATCTTTATATTTGTATATGTGTGTGTGTATATATATATATATATATATATATATATATATATAGTTTTACACTACTAAAAAACTGTTTCCCTTTTTGCTTAATACATTATTTTACTGATATTTCTCTACAATTGCCACAGAAGACATCTGTTATTTTCTCATAACATTCCTCTTAACAATTCATCATCAGTTATTTACACACTAACTAAAAAAGCCTTACTTAAAAAGTGATTTTTCCCCCTTCTTTTACTGAATTTCCTATCTAAACAAAATCACTACCATGATCAAATCTGGATGATAATGAACCTAGATGTGAAGGACACATTTTCTTCAACTAGTTTGCTCACTTCAGCAGGAACATAAGTAAGAAGAAAACACAATTTAAGTTTCTTTACAATTTTAATGCCGTGAATAAAGTTTTAATCTTGAATCGAAACTAAAAAATGTGAAGTTCTTCTAAGAAGTGAAAACATGAGTGTTCAGCTTTATCATTTTGTAAGAAAGAAAGGATTTCTAACTTTCTAAATAAACCCATAAACTGGTAGCCTAGTGGCAAGAAGCTGCACTGCAATCCCAAAAGCAATCAGTTTGAGGCCACCAGCTGCTCCTCCTGTGTGATTAACTGCTTCTGAAAACCAGCTGTAGGGTCAGCTATGGGTTAGTTCTGATTGACAGTACACAACTACAACAACACGGATATATCCATGAAAGCAACAGTCAAGAAATCAAAAGACATACTGAATAATGACTCAACTTATTGCCCATGTTTTGGAACCAACTCACAGCTGACCTCCAGTATGTTTTCAGAGGATGGTAATTGTACTAGAAAAGATTATCCATTTTCCTCCCTTGGAGCCACGGGTGGATTTGAACAGTGAGGTGGTTACCACCTTGGTGTTAGTAGTGTAACTCCCTACAGACATCACTAGAGCTCATAAAAGACACAATTAGGCCAATCAATGATTATCTTCAAAAGGCTAAAGAAAGGTACACCTGCATCAAGCCATAGTATCTTCAATTGTTTTACCTGCTTGTGAAAGTTGGACAGTGAATAAAGACGACCTAAGAAGAACTGCTAAGTTGAACTGTGATGTTGGCAAAGAGTACTGGTTCTATAATGAACTGTCAAAAGAACACAGAAATCTGTGTGGGAAGAAGTGGACCCAGGGTGCTCCTTAGAGATGAGGATGCTGAGCTTTTATCTCAGGTACTCTGGGCATGTTGGCAGGAGGAACCAGTTTGTGGAAGAGAACAAGTAGGAGAAGAGAAAGATATTTAATGAGATGGACTGACACAGTGACTGCAACAATAAACTTAACCAAAGGGGATGGAACCAGACTGGACAAAGTTTGTCTCTTGTACACAGGGTCCTCATATTAGTTGGAGTCATCCAACTTTAACAGTATCCAACAACAGACTTATTAAAGTTCAGTAAATGAGAATTGTGTTTTTTACATTTTCAGATGAAAAGGTCTCAAAAGTACTTCACTACTACACTGAGATTATATTGCTTTTAAGACAGCATTTAGTTGTCATGAAGGTGATCTTGCTCTCTGAAGTTAGTCTGTTGATGCTGTTTGGCAATTATTTTCCAAAACCTTAACTGAAGTTAGAGAAATATTTTCCCATCAAAGGTTGCTGAGTCTCAGAAGAAAGAAAGGCTCCAAACACACAAAAGAATTTAAACCAATAGAATTTAAAGTGATACAACCGTGAGAACTTGCAGTACACACAGAAATAGTGCTTTGAAAATATAAACGGATACAATCTCTTTTCAAAATGAAATGGCGTCGTTGTGTACCTCGAGTCAGAACCAACCCATTTCTGATCCTCCAGTAGGTTTTCAGAGGCAGTAAACTGCATGGGAAGACACTGTCCATCTTTCTCTTGTGTACAGGCGGTGGATTTGAACTGTGAAATCTATGCATTGGCAGCATGATTCCTTATTACTAAGCTCCCTTTTCAGAGCTTCCTTTAGCATTATAGTAGATACTAAGAAAATGTTAACCAAGTAAAAATTAAGAGACAGAAGGTTTAGAAGTACAATGAGTATTTTTTAAAGCATAGTCCAGGGTTCATACGACTATGAATTTAAAACACAGAATTAAATGTGATTTCACCTGCATACTTAATTACTTAAATCTATTTGAGCGAAATTTATTCAAGAAAGAAAAAACTAGATTATCTGTAGGGTCCCTTCCTTATTCTCTGAAGAAATGATGACCAATATATGTTGTTTTTGTTGTTATGTGCCATTGAGCTGCCTGCGACTCATAGCAACCTTATGTACAAACAGTGCTAAATCCTGCTCTATCCTATGGAAATCTTATTGTCTACCCCCATTATCCCAGTGACTCATTCAATCCATATCATCAAGGGTCTTCCTCTCTTTTGCTGTCCCTCTACCTTCCCAAGCATGACGTCCCTCTCCAAGAACTGGGCCATCCTTGCAACATGTCCAAAGTATGTCAGATGAAGCTTCAGAACCCTTGCTTTCAAGGAGCAGCCTTGTTTCACCCTCTCGAGGAAGAACCTGTTTGTTCTCCTAGCAGCCCATGGTATATGCAATACTATTCTCCAGCATCACAGCTCAATGGCATCAATTAGCCTTCTATCATTCCTAGTCAATGTACAGCTCTCTGATGCATAGCAAGTAACTGCAAAGACTAAAGCCTGGATCAGACTGACATTGTTGCTCTTCAGTACTTTGGAGAGTAGACTTTCCCCAAATGCAATTCGTCTTTTAATTTCCTGGCTTCTGGTACTAAGAGTGTTCACTGTGGAGCCAACCAAACTGAAGCTGTTAACAATCTCAATCTCTTCACCATCTATCCTGATGCTGATGCTGCCAATTGGCCTAATGGCAAGAATCTTTGTTTTCTTGATGTTGAGCTTTAATCAATATTGAAGGCTACAGTCCTTGACCTTCTACAGGAAGTGCTTCAGGTCCTCCTCAGTTTCAGCAAGCAAATAAATGATATAAAAGTGAGGTTCTTATTTTAAACTTGGGTTTCTTAAACAGTAACAAGTAAATCAAATTACATTATTACATTATTAAAATTTTAAGTGTTCTGTTGCAAAGTATAATCTAAACAGGTCTCAATTTCTCAAACAAGCACTACAGAAAATCATCGTAAATATTCTGACACTAAATTTTTTTCAAGTCAAGAGGAAACACTAACGCATCTCATTCCACAAATTTCTATAACGGACAGGATTACAAATAACATTGGGGATATTATAGAAATAATAACAAAAGAATGATGAAGGAGCAAAAGGTAAATGGTTGTATGTTTCAAATTAGCGGAATTCTCTTCAAGAATTAAAGTGTGGGCTTGGAATATACCCTGAGAAAATGAGAACTGACGCACAAATGGAGACTTGTACACCAATATTCATGGCAGTATTATTTGCCATCACCAAGAACAAAGAAACAGCCCAAACGTCCAATCACAATGGAATGGATTGAGAAACTATGGTACATTCACATGATGGAATACACAGCATGCAAGAGCAACGATTTCGTAAACTACTACCTAACTTGGAAGGGTATGGAGAGCATTATGCTGAGTGAATGAACTCTGTCCTGTAAAGACAAATACTGTATAAGCTCATTATTGCAGAATGTGTATGAGGATCAAAGGAGGGGAGGATGGAAGCAGATGAGTGAGCACGGGTTGGGGGGCGGGGAAGGGTTAACCATAGGTTCACCCAATCTGATGGGTGGAGGGAGGGATGGGGAAAGGAAATGGGAAAAATGCAGTGTGAAAAAAATATATATGAACTTTGTAAGTAAAACAGCATAAAAGAAAAATTGTATTTAAAAAAGTGTGGGATTTTGATCTTGTTTTTTGTTTTGTTTTGCTTTTTTTTTAGGAAGAGGAGGAAAGGGCACAAGGACCAAAAGTTTTCTACTTTTTATGATAATTAAGGTAGCTCCCATTACATAAAGCACACAAGAAAAATGTTTTTCTGAATACGGATGAGTGAAAATGGGAGCAAAGTAGAGAAAACTTTTAGATTCTTTTTTCCCCCCCTTTCCAGTCTTGTAATAGTAATTAAAGGTAATGACAGAATAATCAGAAAGAATACTGTGAACACAGGACAGGTTAATATTACTAGGAGAGTACCATGAAAGAATACAGATCTTCTAGGGTCAGGTCAAGCTTGAACTGACAATGACTTTTTAAATCTTTATTTTATTTACATATACAAATGTGCGTGCCTTGTATAGCCATTCCATCAAATTCAGTACATTTCAAAGTTCAGAAACTAGGAAAAGAAATGTTTCATGCAGGTCAAGGTTTTGATGACTGGCAAAACAAATCAGGCAAGCTTGCACTGCAGTTGTCTGAACCACACCCAGTCTGCAGTTAAATATAGAATTTTGTTTCTGGAATTATTGCTCTTCTTAACCTTCACAGTCCAAGTATTCACTGACAAAATTAAAAGAAAAGGAGAAAGGAAAGAGGCTGAAACTAAAGTCCAAGTACTAATAAACTGTCCTGGGAAGAATTCCAAAGTACAGTAGAGACCAACAGAATTAAATTACAGACGCCTCAAGGAACATTCTAGAAACACACTTTACAAGTCAACCTTTCTCTCCCATGGTAATTTTCTCTATGCATATTACACAGTTTTATAAAATGCATTCTATGTTCTAGAGCAGGCCTCTAATTCAGATTACATACAAGACAGGTCAACAACAGTGACACCAAATTCAGAGTTATAACTTGATTTGGGTTTGTTATAGTATTGTGGTTGTGATGCTATTTTTATTCATGAAGAGGCACTTTTATCCTAAGATCCTATTTTTAGTTGCTTAAAAATTTCTGGGAAGAGAAATTCACACTCAAGCTGGTATTTTTAAGGCTGATTTCTTGCCTGGTAGGGAGAATATTTTGGGTTTAATTTTTCTAAGTCGCTTTGAAGACTGGCAAAGGCTGAAACAACAAAAATGTTTTTTAGTTTTAGAGTATTCTGAGTTTTACTGATGATTTTATTCTAAGCATTGAAACACTTTTTTGTTGAAGATGGAAATGAAAAGAACTGATGAACAAAAATTTTATAATAGGTATGGTATTATGATTTAATGTTAAAGAACAGGCAATGATTTTAACCATATATTAATAAAGAAATATTCAGTATTTCACATTCATTTGCCTGGGCACATACTGAGACACAGATTCATCATCCAACTTCTTTTATTAACAACAATAGTAACAAGTGACTACAATACACAATCCGGTTCTAAAACTGATCCTCTTACCTACTGTGGCCTATTGATTAAACCGGTCAGAGTTGGGTGGTCTCAAATTCCTTCATATACAGAAAACTGTCTATAATTCCCCTCCCCCTATCTTGCTTAAATAGAGTGAACAACCCTTAAAGAATGATGCAGGTTCTTTTTACCTTTCTCCCTTGACCATAACACTCACTGTAGCCAGGTACCAAATATACACACCTTAGCACTCAAGAGTCAAATCTGTTTCCAAAGGCAAAGGACAACTTAACCTAAATCAGTAAAAGATTAAGTGGGAACAAGTATACTCGAAACTTGACTCCTGGACACAGAACTCAAAGTGCTCCTTGGAAGGAGGAATGGTGAAAGTCCATCTCATATACTTTGAGCATATTGCCAAGGGGGCCAGTCCCTGGAGAAAGATAACATGTTTTGAAGGGGAGAAGGGCAGCACAGTAAGAGGATGACCCCTTGGCAAGATGGACTGACACAGGAACTGTGGCAATAGGGTCAGGTGTGTCAGAGATGGTGAGGTTGCCTCAGGGTTGAGCAAGTTCCAGAGTCACTGTTCATAGGATCACTCAGACTTGTAGTCAACTCAATGGCATATAACACAACAATGACAACTCCAAAGATTTTCAGGTCTATTAAGCTCACCATCCATTCCATTTCCTGGTCACCCTAAAATGTGTATCTCTCTCAAGCACTTTGTCTCATATCAACCACGTACTTTTCATTTCATCAGATATTAAGTTAATAAAACGACACATAGCTTTGCAAAATAACAGTTACATCTTACACTATCTGCAGATTTTCAGAACAATATGGATTACTTTTCTCCCTTAAGAGTTTGTAAAAAATTGAAAGTGGAAGACTTATTTAGTGATCTACCAATAAATGACTGATTGAATAGATATTGGCCAATGGTCTAATTCTCTGTCACGCACTAAAATTTAGTCAGGTCCTCTTTAAACAACAATTTAAAAAAATCAAACAAAAAAACAAAACCAAAACCAAAAACCTTTTAGCAAGGAAAATTTCAAAACTATACAAGTATAGGGAGCTCTCTGGTAGCCTACTGGAAAGAAGCTGCACTGTAATCCCAAAGGCGGCATGTGGTTTAGATCCACCAGCTGCTCCACAGGAGAAAAATGGGCAATCTCCTCCCATGTGATTAATTGCCTCTGAAAACCAGCTATGGGTGGGCTCTGACTTTATGGTACACAACAACATGTATAGAAACCTCATGAACTCTGGTATACTTTATATCCAGCACCAATGACTGTTAATAGCCTTGCCATTCTTGTTTTATTTTTCCTCTTAGACTTGCCACATCTTCTTAAGTAAATGGAAAGCTGTAATACATATTAGTGTAATGATGCTGACTGTCTTGATAGTTTATGATTTAGTTGATAAGGATGACATTGTAAGTTTTAAAATCTCTTCAGGTGATCCCAATATGTAGCCAGGCTTAAGGAGCCCAGGTGGCACAATGGTTAAAATAAGCAGCTCCTAAGTGAAGAGTGAGATGTTTGAATCCATGAGCTGCTCCACAGGATCAAGTTGTACCAGTCAGCTTCTATAAAGATTTACAGCCTTATGGGGCAGTTCTACATTGTTGTAATCAATTGTCATCAATTCAGTGACAGTGGGTTTCTTAGCAAAGTTGTTTGATATCATTTTTGACCGTTTAAGCCATCAGCTAAATATAGTATTAGGACTGCTTGTTTAATTTGGGGTATTTTAACAATCAATTCCTTCTCTCATTTTAAGTTTCTTTTATAATCATGTAAGCTACTTAAACAAGGCATATTTATAGAAGTTTAGCATCTATTCCTGTCCTTCCATTTTCATTTTCTTCTACCAACAGTTATTTTAATTTTTCTTGCATTTTTACACAAATTATAAGGAAATACCTTATGGTAAGAAAATACGTTAATTATGGATCTGATTTATTCTTTTCTAGAACTTAACATTTTCCCTGAAGATGCACTTTATATAAGAGTTGCTCCTTTTTTTGCCTGCATAGTACTCCATTTGACATGGTGACTATTGCAATGGGCACTAGTGTATCAGGAAATTTGAAGACAGCACAGGCTAAGACAGGGTTCAGACCTGCTGTTCATAGGATCATTATGAGTTGTACTTGAGTCGACGGCACCTAACAACAAGTACTCCATTAAAGGAGCCAGACACTGAATATATGGATGCACCACAATTTATTTACTCAGGTTATGACTGACAGAAGTGTAAGTTGTTGTCAATATTTTAATATCATGATTTATGGCAGAGCAGTGTTCTTTTAGGGCGCTCAGGTGGTATAAGCTGTACAGTGTTGCACTGCTCACTCAAATGCTGCATTTCTCTGGCAGTTCAAATTCACCACCTGCTATGAAGGAGAAAAATGAGCCATCTCTGTGCAAGTTACAGCCTCCAAAAACCTGTTGGAGGGTCAGCTATGAGTCAGTTGAGACTTGTCAGCACTAGGTCATTCGTATGCATATACTGCATTCTGTTTCTCCATTAATCTATTGATGGACATGTCATTGTTTCCAGTTCCTGGTTATTATGAAAAAGTGTCACCGTGAACACTGGTGTACAACATTTCCCAGTATTTCACTGGCTGATTGTTGGAAGGACTTTCTTCCTAATCTGTCTGCTTCATCATTTCTTACCATGAAGTGTAAGGAACGAAATAATTTTTTACTTTTATCTTATAGTAACATTTCTACAGAGCACTTACACCACTGGTTTTGCAATCTATGCTGATGGATGCATTTCACATTTATGTAACTACTGGACTAAACTATACTCTCTTCTACTAGTGCCAGGTAAGAGAAAAGGTAACTAATTTCTGCATTAGATAAAATGCTTACTAATTGAAAATAAAGTTAAAAAGAGGAAATACATACAAAATGGGAATCTTACATGGGTGAGACCCAATATGTTTTTTTTTAAATAAATTTAATCTAGTCAGTGACTTTATAGCTATGCTTATTGACAGACTTTGAGATAAAATATTGGAAATGCATTAAGAATATTACCAATTAATACTAATGTTTTTAAAATAAATTCCTTTCTCATGAATATTGTCAGATGAATGTACACTGCTATCTTCATGAAATAATTAAACAGCAATTATAAGACAATGAGAATTTATACCAAATAGAAATGTCAAAGTTTATTTTTTAAACTGAACAAAAATCTGTAATATTGCAAATAATTTAAATTACCCATTAAGTTAATTCTCATCTACTATGTAATAAAGGGATATTGTAAAAAAATTTTAAATTAATCAAAATTTCCACTGAGAAAAATAGAGCAGATTTTAAATGTCAGCTCTCCAGAACAATCAAGTCTCACTCTGTCACTTTAACTACTCAAGCGCATAAGCATTCATTATTCAAGAAATGACTTCTACTCTTATCTGAAATAAAGAAAACGAGGAAGGTAACAGATGAGTAACATCAATGGATAACTTATAGTCTCACTGTGGCCAGGGGATCCAACCTTCTCTTTAAGTAAAGATTTTAATTTCAGTTTGGTCAAAAGAATGAAAATATGGTCCAAATTTCAACATTTTAAATATCCTTCTCTAACTTTTGGATAGAGATGCTAATGAGCTGGGGCAGGAGGAAAGAAGCCATAAGAGAGATGGGAAAAGTCCTAAGTAGCATGCAATTCAACGTTACCACATTTTAGAGATGAGAACATGAAGAGCTCAGAGTTGGAGACGTACACAACTACAAAAATGGCTACGGCAAAGTCAAGACCAGGTTTTAGGTCTTCAGAATAAATCAAATGTTCATTCATTACATAATGGATCTAACTACATTGTACATGTTACAAATGTTGAACTGGCAAGCACTGTCTTATCTGTATTTTTAAAACAATTACATTTTTTTTTCCTCCTAAAGTTCTTAAATTGCTGAAGTCATTATTACAAATTCCTCATTAGGCACTTGTTGAGTTGATTTCTGACTCATAGCAACCTCAGGTGATGGAGTACAACTACCCAGTAGTATTTCCTACACTGTACCATTGTAGGAACAAACTGCCAGTCTTTCTCCCCTGGAGATGCTGGGTGGCTTAGAACCATCACCATTTTGTTTAGTGCTTAATTGTTTTACTCCCCAGCGTTCCTTAGATGCTTACTAAAGCCTTGCTGTTGGTCTCAGCAACTCAAATATGGGTAGAGAATTGCCCTGTGAGGTTTCTTAGGCTTTTACCTTTACAGGAACAATCACCAGGCCTCTTCTCTGGGGAACAGTTGATGAGTTTGGACGATTAAACCTTTTGGCTGGTACCTTGATGGTAGCAGTGGGTTATCATGGCTCTTTATAATGTTTTATAAACACTGATAACTAAGCTGTTTTCATTAACAATACAGAGTTTATAATAGTCTAAAATGTTTTAGACCTAAAACCAGTAACTCCAATAATTAAACAATCAAAAATTTATCTTTTTTAAAGAAAAAAGTTTTGGAAAGTTTCTCTTTTTTTAAAAAAAAAGTCATTTTTTTTTCCTCTTCACTATAAAAGAATCTCATAGATAAAGAAGAAATGTACCTTTCCATGACAGCCAAGCATTCCTTTCTCCAGGTAAACCGACTACCCCGCCTAAGCCGGAAGGTGCCAGATGTGGCAGAGACTGGTGGAGGTGTTTGTCTCCATTCTGGGTCCTCTATTGGAATGGGAGCAGGCCTCATACTTAGTGTAGCTCCTGAAAAAAATGGTACAGTTTTAGCAATGACATTTCCTAAAAGCATTATGAACAATCAATCAACCATGAAATCAAGCAAAATAGACTCTATATTTCTTAGAAACTTGTAGTCTTAATACATATATTAAAGATATATTGCTTCTCTATCCATTTGTTTGTTGATGGGTACTTGGGTTGTTTCCACCTCTCTGCTATTGCGAACAAAGACGTGATAAACATGGGTGTGTATATATCCACCTGGGTGGCGGTTATGGTTTCTTTAGGGTACATTCCTAGTAGTTGAATTGCTGGGTCAAATGGTATCTCTATTTCCAACGTTTTTGAGAAAGCCTTCTACAGTGGTTGCACCATTTTACACTCCCACCAATAGTGAATAAGGGTTCCAGTTTCTCTACAAACTCGCCAGCATTTGATGTTTCTCATGACAGGAGTCCAGAATGAAGGCTGCACAGTAGAGTGGACTTGGGGAGAGAGATTGAATAACAGTGAAAGTGTTTTTCTTTTACTTTTCAAGGAGAAGACTGAATAGGGGGAGAGGAGGGGCAGAGAGAAAAGTGCAACAAAGAATGACTGGAAACCCCAAATCTCTGTAAACTTTCATTAAAATTAATAATAATTTAAAAAATATATTGGGGGAAAATATATTTGGCCAAAATAAAAATACAAATATCTCTTAGGAACTAAGCCTACTTCTAAAAGCTTATCATTAAAAACATATTGATACACTAAAGAAACCAGAGCCAGACTCAAACTGATGCATCCATATCTATGTTTACTGCTGTGTTAGTCACAGTAACAAAAAGATGGAAGCAACCTAAGTGCCCATCAACAAATGAATGAACAGGAAAACTATGGTTCGCTCATTAGGGCAGTACTAAAAAACAAGGAATTCATAACACATTACACAAGAGGGGGAGCCTAGAGGACATGATGCACAGACAGACAAATATTGTGTAACACACGTATTATAAAATGGGACAGATAGGGAGGGGTGCTGGGGAGAGAATGGGAAATGAATGGATAATTTAACACTGCATTAGAAGAGATTAGGGGAAGAGCTGTCTGAAAGGAATATATGATTAGGCGTTATATTCATGACAACAATCTGGAACAAGAGGTGTACTGTGCGGAGGGCTGAGGGGGGTAGAAAATGTGGAACAATAAAAAAGTTAAAATAAAACATTTTTTATGTTAAAAAATAAAAATATTACAGGTGAGGGGGAAAATACTGAAAAGATGCCATTTTCCACCATTTTGTAGTTTTCCCTCCTCACTTTAATATCTCAGTCACAAAGGGACAAATACTGCATGGTGCCACTGTTGTAGAATGGGTCTGACATGAGGGTTGGGGTATGACAGAAAAAACTGGATAAATCGTGTATATTATATTGAAACAGATGAGGGGAAAGAACAGATTAGAGGTGATATATTAAAAACAAACAAACAACAACAAAAAAAAACCCCCAAGGTACAAAATTTATCGCCTTTAAGCAGAGAACTATGGTCATTGGCTCCAGCCCATGACAGTAGAATCAATCCTGACTCCTAGTGACCTAGTTGGACAGAAGTTACCCAAAAGATTTCAGAGGCTACACATCTGTATGGAAGTAGACTGCTTCATACTTCCCCAAGCAGGAACTCTTGTACTTGAATCAGCAATCTTTTGGCTAGCAGCTGAATGCTTTAACCATTTTTTTTATAAGGGAGCCTGAGTGATAAATACTCTTCTCTGAAAAAGCTTCTCCCTCTTTCCATCCTTCTTCTGAAAACATTTTGTAAAACTGTGATTTGAGTGAAAGTTTACAAATTGTATCAGTTTTGTGTTTTTGGTTGTTTCTTTTTTAAAATTTTTATTTTATTTTATACTGGTTTATTTATAGCTTGTATACATTATTTTTCACATCAGATATTTCACATTTCCTTCACCCCCACTCCACCCATCAAACTGTGCAACCCTATTCAACCCCCTCCCAATCCCCCTGGACCATCCTCAGCCCTCTGCTCCCCCCAATTCCCCTTAACCTCATATTCATTCTATAAGAATGGTCTTATACAGTATTTGTCCTTAAGAGATTGAGTTAATCACTTAGCATAAGGCTCTCCAGTCCCTCCCAAGTTTGGTAGTAATTTACAAAATCATTGCTCCTGCGTGCTACATAGTATTCCATTGTGTGACTGTACCATAATTTCTCAATCCATTCCACTGTGGTTGGACATGCATATCAGTTTTTTATTAATTTACATAATGTCTTCTAAGAATGAATATAATTAATTATTTCAACGTGTGATCAATCTCTTATTTTATATTGTCGTTCCCTTTACCCAATTTTATAAAGGTCTAGAATCTATTGATTAGTGTTTATTTCTTTTTCTCTGCATTTCCATTGCTCACAATCATGCACAAATTATTCTGTGTGATTCTAAGCTTTCTTAATAACTGGAAAAGTTTTTCTTGAAATTCCTTTCTGACAATTTTCATCATTTTAGACCACGTACTCTGTATTTGAGCCTTTCAGTACCACTGAAAGGACTTTTTGCTGTTGAGCCAATCTCTCTACAAATCTATGTAGGTACAAAAATTTAAAATAGCCCCAACTGTTGCAAGCTCTTAAAAAGTCAGATACAACATCAAAGATAATAATGACTGCCATACCTTTAATCTGGTAATTAAATCATGTCTCTACAGATCTACTTGCTACTGTACTATGTTCTGTCACATACTTGGTTTTATTGTTGTATGGTGACCTTTTATATAAAAAGATGACAAAGAAAAACTTATTTTCCATACAATTCACACAGGTTTTGTTTTGTGACACTGATTATAAACTTCATGATTCAAAAGCAATCTTTACAATTCCTCCTTGTGTTTACAATTCCTATTAATTCCATGCCTTTCCTTTTTGGACTTCGGAGCTTTATCCATGGGTAAATATTGCCTTTGTGATCTCATACAGTTTACAGTTCTAAGACATGTGTAACTCTCTCCCTCGTGTTATTCACCTTTCAAGTGTAAAAGTGTGTCTGTAATTTGGCTGAAAGCTGAGCCCAGAGCAGAGTTCAGTTTCAAGCCTGAAGAGCATCTATGGATCACTATCTTGGAGGTTCCACAGAATCCACTGGCACTTTTCATTACATTATCACCTTTAAGTAATATAATTTCTATGAAAAAAAATCTGTAATTGACATATGTTACTAGTCATGACTAAATTTTTTCAATGAACTAATAGTGCAATTATTTCTATTTGGTGAACTCTTTTTACATGCTTTATTCTAGGCCATAAACTAAGAATGAAACAGGAAGAACAACAGCGTCTCTGATCACCAGCAATTTATCCCAATCTTCCTAATACTTGGTATACAGTCACAAAGTTCAATATCTAACTTTTATTCTTCTGGACTCTTGACAAGGATAAATTCAAATTCCCAAAGCATAATTCTGATTGTGTCACTTTTCTAATAAAATAAAACACATAAAAAAAATTCCCATACTGTACAGAATCCATAATATAGTCATAGAAAGGAATTTGGGGGTTTTATGTTTCTATTAGTGAATACATATTTATTTCTTATAATAGGAATTGGACTCAATATTGCCCTGCAATTAATGATGTTGTTCATATGTTTTGCTGAATTGTCTGTGAGTCATAATAACCCTTTGTACAACAGCTCTGAAGCCTGTCCTGTCTTGAGTCAGTCTCACTGACTGTGACACGCATACCCTCATTTCCCCAGTTGCTGTATGAAAACATCTCATCCAGGGGCTTTCTCTCCTGTGCTTTCCCTCCACATTTCCAAGCATGATGTCCTTATCCAAGGACTGGTCCCTTTCCCGGCCAAATGGCCAAAGTATGCCCAAAAAGAGCTTAAAAATTCTCGTCTTCAAGGAGAAACTTGGTTTCACCCTCTCCAAGACAGATCTATTTGTTTTCTTTGTAGTTCACGATACGTTCAAGATTCTTCTCCAGCACCACAACTCGGAGGCATTGACTGTTCTTCTGTCATATATCTCTGATACATAGCAAGTAAATGCAAGATCATGGCTTGGATCAGGCACACTTTACTCTCCAGACTGACATCGCTGCTTCTCAGTACACTGGAGAGGGCCCTGACCACAGATTTTTCCCAATGCAACTAATCTTTTGATCTCTTGACTCTTGGTTCCAACAGTGTTGACTATGGAGTCATGCAAACTATAACTGTTAACAACCTTCTGAATCTTTCATAATGTTGTCAATTGGCCCAGTGATGAGAATCCTGATGTTGACCTCCAATCCATATTGAAGACTACAGTCCTTGACCTTTTGCAGCAAGTACTTCGGGTTCTCCTCAGTTTCAGCAAGCAAAGTTGTGTCATCTGTATAACATAGGTTGTTGATAAGTCTTCCTCCAATCTTGATGCCACAATCCTGAAAGATCTTTTCTGCATATAGATTGAAAAGGTATGGAGACAGGATGCATCCCTGATGTACTCCTTTCCTGATTTTGATCCATGCAGTGTTTCCTTGCTCTTTTCTGAGGACTGCTTCCTGGTCTGAGTATAGGTATCCCATGAGCACAATCAAGTGTTTTAGGATTCCCATTCTCCCCAAGATTAGTAAATAATATCAGATAATTTGCTATTTCAGGATAAAAAGATCTACACTTCTAGATCCTCTTCTTAATTACTACATCTTTATTGTCTTTTCCTATATAAGCAGCTCAAAACTGCCAACCCTGTTAGTCTTTTTTCCCCACCACAGTAAATAGCATCCTCATTCTTCAAATTACTCACTCTAAAAATCTCATCCATCCCTGATTTCTCTATGTCAACTACATTGTATATATATTTTCTCTCAATATATTCCTTCCATCTTCTTTTAATACTTCCTGGATCATTTAATA
>NW_006399788.1:17507583-17516384 GCF_000299155.1 Elephantulus edwardii | reverse complement strand
GACTGGCACAGGATAGAACAGGGTTTAGGGATGTTGTACATAGGGGCACTATGAGTTGCAAACAACTCGACGGCACATAACAACAAACAACAACAACAACTACATAGTATGGTTATAGTATTAAGCAAATTCTGTCAGCTGTACCTTCAAAATATATCCAAATCAGACCAATTTTCATTACGTAGACTGTTAGCACTTTTCACCAAGCCAACATCATTCCTAGGATCCTAAATTTCCTGTGATAGGTTCCAGAGATGGTCCTTTACAGCAAGTCTTATTTCCTCATGCCCCTGCGAAATCTAAAACAGTCCTATGACATGTGTGTGATATTTATGATAAAAGGAAGTGGGTAAGTGATGTTGTATAACTTTTCAGAGTAGTTAATTAGATACTTTGTAACTTCTGCCTAGGTTTCCTGGAATGCTGGAGAAGAACTTAGCCCTATTTAAAAAGAAAAGAAGTCTGATGAATCTGAGGTGACAATGTTGTAAGGAAGTCTAAGATTTCCAGTGGGGAGGACACATGAGGTAAAAAATGCCGTCAGTACACAACTGCTTTGGCAAATCGCTAATTTTGTTCAGTCACATATTTCAGTATTTCTTTTATTGTCTATGTGTTTTACATCTCTCAGAATGTTTTAAAATTTTCCTTTTATATACATATACATAATTTTTTTTTTCCTGTTAGGTGTGATATAAAGATATATTTGAAATTTTATTCGCAATTGGACAACCAGGAACACAATGAATGTCATCACTATGCGGAGTCACCATTTTAAGTAATGTTAACGTTCACACCTTAAAAGAGGGTAGCAAACTATGGTCCAGTATCTCTTTTTACAAACAGTTTTACTGGGGCAGTTATACCCACCATTTGCATATGTAAACAGTCAAAGGCTGGCTTGGCTCTACAGTGACACACAGGAGAAAAGTGTGACAGATCAGACTGCCCACAAAGCCTAATATGCCTTCTGACCCTTTTCAGGCAACAGTGACTGATCCTGGCTTTACAGCAATCCTGGCCTATCTACAATGAGTTTAAAAAGAAACCCTTCTTTAGATGCTTCAATACAGAAGATTCTACGCTGACAAAACTACCTAGGACTTAGGTCTGGGATGGATTCAAAGAACAGTTTTGTTGTTAATAAGAAGAGGGTGGCTGGAGGGATTAAAAGTATTTGTCTCAGTACTTATTTGAAAATAAGAAGGGACAACAGGATAGCAAGAACTCTGGAATCTACTTATGTAATACAGTTTTTCTACAGCCAGGTCAAAAAGAGATGGTACGTCAAGCAGCTATCTCAGTGATCTACTGGGAGAAAAAAATAAACTGAACAAGGCAGCATGTCCTCTCATCTGAGCCTAGTCCTGGTAAAGGGACGGAGAGCTTCCGAGCTCTAGAGGGTGGATGGAAGAGAAGAGACCCATGGACAACAACTAACAGGTTACACAAACAACTGTGGCATGTATTCTTAGCTAAGTAAGAGAGATGGAGTAGTCTAACAGAACAAATACTATAAAAGAATTTTAACAAAATCACCCTCTTTTTCTTCTTTCATTTTTCTTGCTTTCTCTTGTGAAGATAGTATCAGTGAGAAATTCAATGTCTTGTCTTAGATAAGCATTTTTCCTTTTGAAGGTAAGTTATATACAAATTCATAACTATTGCTAAAATAATAAAAAAGAAATAAAGAAATTGAAGGAAATAAGCTAACTAGTAACAATGGTTCTTTTTTGGTATTGAGGATTAGGAATATTATTATGTTCTTTACAACATTTTGCATTTCCCAGATTTTTATAAAAAGTTATATAATTGAAGTGAGGAAGAAAAAGAGGAAGAAAGGGAAGGAGGGAAGAAAGAGAATAGTGGAATGATTATTTGTAAAGAAAAAGGGTATTAGACCCAGAAAGTGAAATATTAATTCAATTTCCAACTTGTAAACATACTTAATTTAAAGTGTTATTATCAGGAAGTTTTCCCAAATGAGAGGATGATGTGCTTCCTAAGGCTTGGAAGGGTCAGTCTAGAGACTAAGGGGTGTTGGATCCAGGCCATAGTCTTCTTAATTGTATGCTATATATCTGAAAGAGGATGACAGAAGAAGAATCAATGCCTTTCAGTGTGGAGTAATACACATACCACAGGTTGCCAAGAGAACCAACAGGTCTGTCTTTGAGAGGTGAAAACAAGTTTCTTCTTGAAGGTAAGGGTTTTGAAGCTGGGCATGTTGCCAGGAGGAACCAGTCCTTGGACAAGGACATCATGCTCTAAAGGGTAAATGGTCAGCCAGAAGAGGAAAACCCTGAATGAGATGAACTGGCAAAGTGATGTGACAATGGATTTAGGTTTGTTGGAGATGGTAAGGTTAGCTAATGAAGGTTCAGAGACATTGTTTACAGAGATGTAGACTCAATGGCGCAAACACCACAGAGCTGAGTTCATTCACATTGGTTTAGAATATGCAGCCAAACAGGATAAAATGCAGGTTGACCAAGGAGGTTATCCAACATGTCATACTGAACATACCTTAGAAGAAACTGATCACACAGGCGCTAAAGCAAAGTAAGCCGCTGCTGGCAAACAAGAGATTAAAACCAGAACATTAAAAAAGGAAGAGTTAAGGGTACTGATCTACCTATCCAGAATAGCCTTGATAGACAAAGAGGGCCAAGATCTTCTCAATAGCTACATTAAAAATGAGAGGAAGAAAAAAAATTTTTTTAAACTAAGCGTATGATGACAAAGCAGCAAAAATTGGAGAAAGAAATGGAGCTAAGAATGCTACTGAAGAATATGTGTATGATTTTAGAGACAAAATGATCACTATCTATGAAAAATTTTCCCTTTAGAATCTAGACTGGAATAAACTGTCTGTAGTATTGGAAGACACAGAAAAATGGCTTTATGTGAAAGGAGAGGACCAGCTTAAACAAGTTTATATGGGTAAGCTTCACAAACTAAAGAAATACTGCCAACCAATTCAAATGAGGTACGCAAGACAAGAAGAGAGATAAAAAAAAAACCACCAAACCTTAAATGACTTGGAGAAAGAGATTCAGCTTATCATGAAAGTAACAGGAGCATACAGAAACCAAGGTCAAAGATATGACCATTTAGATTCTGCTGAAATGAAAAAAGTGAAAAATATATCAGTAAAGCCATGAATTGGCTAAACAAGCTAAGTCTCAATGAAGATCATGTTGAAAGTGTTTCAGAAATAGTTGCAAAGTCAAAGGAAATGGGTAATTTCTGTAACCCTATCGTTTACAAATCCAAGCCAAAAGTAGAAAAGCTAAAAGTGAACAAAATGGACCAAGTGGATGGACAGAGTAGCACCGAAACTAAGCCAGATAAAACACAAGACAACTCCCAGCACACTGAATCTTCTGGAGCGTGTGAGTGGGCTAAGCCTTTTTTTTTGCTCTTTACAAAATTCAAACAGTGCAGGTAACCACAGAGGTTTTTGTGTTTTTGCATCTGGCACACACAGCCGATGTTTAGTTGTTCTTAATCACTTTTTATCACCTGGGTTTTACAGTAGTTTAGGAAAGTCTTTCATAGTGAATGAACCTCTGTTGCTGGCAGCAATCTACCTTATTTAATTATTTAATTACCTTATCAGCATTATGCAGATGACACAACCTTGCTTGCTGAAACTAAGCAGGAAATGAGGTATATGCTACAAAAAGTCAAGGACTATAGTCTTCAATACGGATTAAAGCTCAACATCAAGAATACAAAGGTTCTCACCACTGGGCCAACTGGCAGCATCATGACAGAAAGAGAAGAGACAGATTGTTAACACTTTCAGCTTACTTGGTTCTACAATCAACACTCTTGGCACCAGCAGTCAGGAAATCAAAAGTTGAATTGCATTGGGAAAGTCTGTTGTCAGAGACCTCTGTAGAGTACTGAAGAGCAATGATGTCAGTCTAGGGACTAAAGTATGTCTGATCCAGGCTTTGATCTTTGTAATTACTTGCTTTGCATTAGAGAGCTGGACAATGATTAAGGATGACAGAAGAAGAATCGATGCCTTTACGTTGTCATCATCTTGGAGAAGAGCGTTGAACATATGAACTGCCAGGAGAATAAACAGGTCATATCTGGAGAGAGTGAAACCAAGTTGCTCCCTGGAGGCAAGGATATTGAAGCTCCACTCATATACTCTGGACATGTGGACAGGAGGGATCAGTTTTTGGAGAAGAACATCATGTTTGGAAGGGTGGCGAAACAGCACAGGAGAATAAGACCCAGGATGAGATGGGCTGACTGACTGGAGATGTGGAATATGGTGGGGTTCAGAGTTGTACAGAGGCAACAACAACTGGGATAAACTTCAGCTCCTTATACTGTAAAGGATATTACACTGCACTGCTGATGCAGAAGCACAGATTTAATTGCATCATTATTTTGGGGGGAAATGTTGTTTAAAGCCTCTGAGGAACTAATCTTTTTTTCGAGTTACTTTGTTATAAATGTTAAAACAGTAAAACGTTTGCCCACAAATTAGTCCATCTCATTGACGTATCATGAGAAATCGAAAGCTTTGTTATCATCACATGAATTAACATCATTTTAAAACAAACACAAAGTTTTATGTTACAGTGACATTAGCAGTTTGCTTCTTTATTAGTAACATGGTTTGACATTTTCTAGGCTAATTCACTCATTTTTTTGTTTTCTTCCACATGAAACGTCTTTTCTGATATGCTGGACCTGAATACCAGCTGCTTCTAATATAATGTTAATTTAAAGATGTAAAAGCATAAATGACAGTACTGCTTTCAGTACTGCTAACCCAGTCAGATATGCATCTGTGATGTTAATAACTTTAGTTTGGTTTTCATAGTTGTTTCAGATATGTCTTGAAAAAGGTGCAACCAGAGTGCTAATTGGAAGAAAAGATGGTAAAACATCATCTCACATACTCTGATTTTATTGAGGAGTAATGATGTCTTTTTGAGGACTAAGGCACACCTGATTCAGGCTATGGTGTTTTAGTCATTTGCTATACATCTATGAGCTAAACAATGATGAGAGAAGAACTGATGCCTTGAACTATAGTGTTGGAGAAGAGTGCTGAAGATCTCATGGACTGCCAACAGAACAAAGATATACGTCTTGAAAAGGACATCATGTTTGGGAAGGTGAAGGGATGACAAAAGAGAGGAAGATCCTCCACTAGGTGGAATGACACAGAGACTAAACAATGGGCTCGACCATGTCAGAGATTGTGAGGATGACAAGATTGGACAGAGTTTAGAAGTATTGTTCATATGGTCAGTGTGAGTCGTACTTGACTTAAAAGCACCTAATGGTAACAACAAAGTTGATTTTGTTAATAGTGACATAGGTTAGGGAGAGCTGGCATAATTGTATTATATACCTTTATCAATGATTTGCTTAATACTAAGATAAAAACAATAATATACTATCACAGGTTTGGAAGCAGGAGTGGCATCCACATCCTAAACAACATGCCTCTGGAAACTTCATCAACTCTGAGAAATGCTGCTGGTTTAGAGGGGCTTCAGGCCTTTCTATTCATAGGGTCGCTATGAGCCGTGCTCGACTTGAAGGAAATCAACAGCAGCAAAATGATAAAAACAATGTTAAACTAATAATCATACTTGAAAAGGAGCATTTATATCATAAAACTTAGAAAATAATTCTTGTCATAAAATCAACTATGTTCTTTATTAACAGGCAATATAGACAATGTTACATAGTGTAGCAAGATATGATGTGATTATAGTTCTTCTTGTTCCTTTACCTGTTACACACACACACTCCAAAAATGATATTATCACTTTACCTTTTAGTTTCTATTCAACCCCCTGATTGTTCTTCTTAAATGCAATAACAGTTAAAAAGCAGTAAAAAAAACACACCACAACACCACAGTGGAAATACTCCAATAAACATAGCTTTAGTATAGAAACCTTAGTTCATCTTGCTTTGGTCAAAATAGTTGAAGAGCCATGAATAATGCAAGGGTAGGCTGAAAATTACTGACTGACACAAAAATGAAAAGATAACAGATTTCAGGGACAACATATACAAGACTTCAGATTCCTCTGAGTATGCTAAATAAAGATTTTTATAGGAAAAGTAATCTACGTATTTGCTCTACAAAAACTTTTTTCTTCAAACTGTATTCTCATTAAAAAGCAGTTTGCATATTCATCTAACAAATCAAAACTCAACAGGAAACAACATCAACTAAATTCTTAATATTTTGCCAACAGATGTCTAAATTTGGGTAAGTGTTCTCTGTAAATATGATAACCGTCCTGCTTTTCAGAGTTACTTCTGAGTGAGCTTCTGTCAATTAGCTAATAGAAGAAGATGGACTGCAAGCCCATCATTACCAGTCTGATAATAAGAACTGGCTTCTAAAAGTAATTTTTCATAGTCTTCCATATCACACACATGATTTCCTTGAGGATGTGACACTGCAACAGTAAGGGGTGAGACTTCACTTCTGAACTCCAAATTTCTTTCATATACTTGCTGCCTAAGTCTCTTAGAAAACTTCATTTTATTGTTTATTTTATAAGTATACAAAGTGAATGTAATGAGATAGGAGTGGTTCAGCAAACTTCGTGTACTGTAGTAACGTTTAAGGAGCTTTTGAGGTCAATCATATGTAAGTTAACAGCAACTTCTTTTAAAATATAAGCATTTTCTAGTATATTATGTCATAGAAACAAGATAAAATATATTTGATCAGTTTCTGTCACAATTCATAAACTTTGGGTTACAAAGGAAAGTTTTGTTGATGGGTCTGATTATCAGAGAAATAAATTATATCTGTACCTTTTTAATTTTTATATAAAATATAACTTTATTATTAGTAAAACCGATCTATATATCACACTTATTATTTTGCTTGTTCAGTGCACTGAAAAGGAAACTCAATGGAGTTTTGGTGGCATGTTTCGCTACTAATACCAAAAAAACCTCTTTTGCTGTTAAGTTGCAATTGAAACATAGCTGACCCTCCAGAGGGATTTCAGAAGCTGTAAATCGCACAAAAAGAGACAATCTTTCTCCCAGAGTAGCAGCTGGTGGATTCAAACCATCTGCCTTTAGGTTGGCAGTGCAACTCTTTACCTATTAGGACACCAGAGCTCTCTAATTCTTAAAAAGAAACACAAAGGATCCATAGAGAAACGATCCATAGCAATAGGGTTGAAAAAAGAACTTTCAGTAGGATGTACAGAGAAATTCTCTGAGACCCAGGAATGTATAAACATTTTTTGGGGTTTTTTTCTAAATGTTTAAATTTATAGAGGAAAAAAAGTAATTTTTTTAATTTTTGGAGTTTTTCTGAGAACATGTACAAAAGAATAATACTGTTTATATTCATTTGATGGGGTTTCTATCTGAGACAGAAATATGTATGGAATAAAACCATAAAAATCACTGTATCTTAATTTCAACTTTACTGTGTTGCCCAAGTAGCAGGTTTAGATGTTATCAACCTAGTCTTTTAGTTTTTTAAATCTTAAAAGCTTTTTACAAGGCAGACAGATTTTTTTATTATTTCCTTTAATATAATTTATATGCATATTGTGGAAAGTATAGCATAAATACATAGTACAAAATTTTGAAGGACACAAGAAGTGATTCCATAGTGAAGTCTTCATCTTCCACATCTGTCATTACCTTTTATTGTTATGTGCTGTCGAATCGTGTGCACTCATATTGACACTAGAGGGGGTCCTGAACCCTGTCCTACCCCGAGTTACGACAAGCTCTGAACTACTGTGAGCCAATCTCACAGTCTCTGACACACTAGTTCCCATTACACCAGTCACTGTGTAATCTATCTCATTTGGGGTCTTTCTCTCCTGCGCTGTTTCTCCACCTTTCCAAGCATGATGTCCCTCTCAAAGGACTGGTTCCTCCTGGTAACATGCCCAAAGTATGTGAGACAGAGTTTAAAATCCTTGTCTCCAGAGAACAAGATGGTTTCACCCTCTCCAGTGAGTGGTCACTTTACACAGATCCATTTAACCAGCTCCTAATACAGCTTGTTAAATAGAAATCCAATTCATATGCAGCCACACTTTTTCTTTAAAAAAAACCCCAAAACTCACATGTCTAAACAAATAGCTAGTTTTAAACCAATTTCTAGAGAAGTGCATCAGGTTTGGTAAAACTGTGAAGAAGCACGACCCTCAACAAGATGAAATGACTACAAGAATGGGCTCGAACACTATCCATGACTGTGGGGACGTCACAGGACTGAACGGTGTTTAATTCTCTTGCATTGCTTAGAACTGAGTATGAATGTCACTTTCGACTATGTGTTGTTGTTATGTGCTATCAAGTTGGGATCAACACATAGCTAACCCTCCAGTAGGTTTTCAGAGGCTGCAAATCAATAAGAGGAAATTGTTCTTCTTTATCCTGGTGGACTCAGACTGCACACCTCTGTATATAAAACTGTGCTGTTTCATTCAGAGCCACTAGTCATTTGTGGCTATTGAGTAATTAGGTTGTAACTGATTGGCAATTGTATGAGACTTGAATACAAACATGTGCATCAAAGATTTCAAAGATTTAGTTAAAAATGAAAATATCATGAATTTTAAAATTAACTATTAAAATATATGTTAAATATATTCTTTTTTAATTTTATATTGGGTTGCACTGAAAATTCGTATACATTGTGTTTCATTTGTACACACTGTGCTTCACATATTTCTTCATTCACATTGTTGTTGCTAAGAGGTTACTCCTAGCAACCCTATGAATGAAAGACCTGGACCCTCGTATAAATTTCATCC
>NW_006399788.1:17503555-17504239 GCF_000299155.1 Elephantulus edwardii | reverse complement strand
TCTGACATCTATCTTGGACTTTGTCTCCTCCTCTGTCTTTGTAATAACCTTTTGCAATTTTCATGTATGATATTTCTGTTACCTTCCCATAGCTCATCTGGTCTTCGTTCTTTAGTACTCAAGACCTCAAACCTCTTTCTGAGACGGTTTTTAAACTCAAGCTGATTAGGCTTAAGGTCAAATTTTGGTTCTTCTGGATTTGTTTTCACTTTTTTTAGCTTCAGCTTGAACTTGCATATGAGTAGTGGCTGGTCTATTCTAAAATCCACACCTGACTTAGTTTTGACAGGTGATACTGAGCTTCTTTAAGGACTCTTTCTAAAGATGTAATCAATGTGATTACTGTGTGGCCTCTCAGGTGAGGACCACATGTGTAACAATTATTTGTGTTTCTTATAAAAAATATAGTTGTTGTTATGTGTCATTGAGTCAAATAAAATCCATAGGGACCCTAGAATAACATATTTGAATCTTGTCCTAGCCTGGGCCATCCTCACACTTCCTGACATATTAGAGCCCACTGGGGTAGTCCCCATGTCAATTCACCTGGTCAAGGGTATTATTCTGATTCTCTGACCCTCTAACTTTCAGATCATCCTGTCCCTCTCTAAGGAATAGCACCTCCTAGCAACATGTCCAAAGTAGGTGAGGCAAAGCCGCCTCATCTTTGCCTCCCAAGAGCAC
>NW_006399788.1:17496652-17502265 GCF_000299155.1 Elephantulus edwardii | reverse complement strand
AATACTCTTCTCCAGCACCACAGCTCAAAGGCATCAACTCTCCTTCCATCCTCCTTGGTCATTGTCCAACTCTCCGATGCATCTTACTTTGGGAAAAATATTAATTTCTTTTATAGCACTAAAGCTAATATAAGAAAACTATCCGTTATTTTACCTAAAAGCAAACAGATGCTTATTGCCCTATTTTTAATTTTTCTGTATAATTAAAAAATTGAAAAAAGTAGTGTCATAAATAGAAATGTAACCCACAAAACATCTATATTTAAAGATATAATCTGCTAATTAGATAATGATATCTCATGATCTAATAGATCAAATAGTAATGACATGATTAAGGGTGAAATACAGCAACCTTTAATCTGACCACAGCCATACAATCTTTGGGAGGAAAAAAAAAATCACAGACAATTAAAAAAAAAAAGATTTCTCTAACATTTATCCTCAGAGCCAACGCTATTATTAGCTACAAGTATTTGATATTCAATATGCCAACTGGTAATTCAGTCTGTAAGCCAAGGTTGTAATGCTATGATATTACAGGAGAACACTGCATTATAAATTAAACTTGTTTGGGGGAAGAAGTATGTATGTAGAAATATAAACTTGAGATCGGCTCAATGCCACCAGTCTGGGTAATGCATAGTTATAGGTATTTAATTTTCTTCTAATTATACTTCATGTATTATTTATTAAAAGTATCCAAGAGATCTTGCCTATTTCTGGTAGTTCTGGTAGCACAGAAGTTAGGTGTTTAGTTGCTAACTGAAGGGTTAGAGGTTTGAAATTACTAGAATGTCAGTGTGAGAAAGATGTGGTAACCTGCTTCTGCAAAGATTAACAGCCTTGGAAAGGCTCTACGGTAGTTCTATTTTGTCCTGTAGAACTGCTGTGAATCAATACAGATTTGTTGGTATGGTTTCTGGTATTAAGGCACAAAAGTTTTTTGTGATTTCCTTTTGCATTAATATTTCATTCTACTTTCCCATCTACACATGCTCCTGGATGTCTCTGTGGCAGATTAATCCTAATTTCCAAGGGCACAATTGAAATTTTAAAACAATTTTTTAGAAAAACCATTAGCAGAGATTGTAAGATATGACAGAACAGGAACTAAATAAAAATATTAAGTGTACATTACTAATTAAAGCAATAAATATGAAGATGAATAGAGAATTTTAGATGTGAACATAAAATTATAGGGGAAAACATCAGCAACTAATAATCACACTTTTTGAAAAATTATCCCATAGCCTGGAAGCAGAGATGCCCTGGAGGGAAGAGTGAAAATTGCTGGCTAATCTCAGTCACTATGTTTTACTAAACTCAGGGCTTAGGCTTTTTAAAGAAAGTATTATTATTTTTGTATGTGTGTGTGTGTGTGTGTGTAGGTCTGGTACAGGAGGAGATTATCCCTCCTTCTCCAGGAAAGCATCTGGCTGATTTCGAATCGTGCAGCTCTGGGATTGCAGTGCAGCTTCTTGCCGCTAGGCCACCAGAGCTCCCTAGGGCTTAGGCTTTGCAGCAAGAGTGTAAAGTACTCTTTTGTGTAAGACAACTGCAGTGATGTGTATGGTGTTGTGTATCACTGAGTCTGGGCCAACCCATAGCTGATATTCCAGTAGGTTTTTAGAGGCAGTTAAATAATCACACAGGAGCAAAGGCTTATTATCTTTTTCCTGTGGAGCACCTGACAGATTCAAACCATGTGCCTTAGGGTTGTCAATGAAATTTCTTACCTACTAGGCCACCAGAGCTCCCTAAAGTGTATTTAAGAACACCTTATTAAAGATACCATCAATACATGGATTCAATAAGATAATTAGGTACATCTGTCTTGCTTCAGATATAATTTTAAAAAAGTAAAGAAAATAGTATTTACCAGGATTTGTCTTCTCAAGTTGATACCATCGATAAAATGCCCTCTTCTTCTGTTCACTCAGATCTGATCCCTGCTGCAATAGCCAGTGAGAGATCCGGCTCTGACTGATACCTACGGAAAAAGATAAGTAACTTTTGGGAAGCAATTAAATGAAAAATTACATTAAAGGAGGTTCTGGTTGTGGGCTACTGGACGCTTTATTCTCTGTCTTACTTGAACTACAACTTGAGTAAACTCCTTAATACAGGGCTTCTTTGTAAAGGCTGATTCCCTTAGCTAGGATATACTTAGAAATCATTTATTACCTATAATATCCAGAGTTGACAGTGCTCCCTAAAATTCACTGCCAAAGAAGACTCATGAATGAGGTAAATTACATAATTCCTATACAATAGTTAGTTATATTTTATATATTTAGTTATATTTGTCAAGTTGGCTTGTGTTCCTTCGACTACCCCCATCTGAAATTTTATGGGAAATGAAAAATAAAACCAAGTTAGCAAGTTAAGGTACTCATTACTGATAATAATTTAGGGATTGAGAATGAAGAGGTCACTGAAAAGTCTGTCTTAGTATGTTGTCTGCTTATTTGCATTTTTTTTGAGCATTTTTAGACATGGTATCATTAATACAGATATTGGCAAACTTTTAGGGTTAATCTGAAATAGACTTTTAGAAATCTAAACAGTCTTCCAGGACAAATACTTAAAAATGAGCAATACATAAACCAGTAGCTTTCTGTTCTTGTCAATTAATGGGAGAATCTTCATGTATGCTAGGAAACACTTTATCATAAATTTAGTGATCACTCAGGTCATTATAAGGATCTTAAATATGAGTTAATTCAACCTAAAACTTGGAAAAGAAAGTAATAATAGGAAAGTAAAAACTTTCTTATTGTCTTATAAACCCTCCAGGCCTTTTGAAAAAGACCATTTAGTTATTACAGAAGGTTAATAATATCCAAATCTTTACAAGAAATTACTTACAGCAACTAGCACCTGTGCTAACACCTGTTTAAAGCCATAATGAACAACAGGAAGAGTAGTTATCATGAAGTAATCACAGCCACTATCATGAAAAGACAAAGGTCTGGTGATAACACTTAACTCACTAAAAGCAAACCCCGAGATTTTCACATATTTTTAAAAAAAGCTGTGAGAAGAAAATTTGAGGAAATGAGGGAGGAAGAGTGTTAAGAGGTAGGTTACACTGGGAAGTAATGTTCTGTGACTGGAATTATCTTTCACTTTCAAAGGGTAAAATCCAAACAGTTTTTTCTAAAAGCTTAATGATTACATTCTCAAGTAATTCACACAGGAGTCTGGGAATAGACTGAAGACTTATGTGTCGCAGGTGCTGGCAGCTCGCACTGTGTGCTTATTCTAAGAGAATGCAAATTGTTCTGGAAAACTAAAAGGGCTATGTTTAGCACTGCTTTCACTAAACACCTAGAGTATTAGATATTACAGTAATTTTAATATTACATTCGAAGGAGAGAGAAGAGCAGAATAATTACCACCAACAAATAAAAATGGATTTTTATGTCAACAAAATATTTGACATGAAATTGTCACAGTGGTACAATACTGGTCAAAACTAGAATTCAAGGGGAACCTGTTTTTTAAAAAACTAAATAAAATTTAAAAAAAACCCCACAACCCACTACACAATACACTGACAGAGCTAATTTCAAAATTACATTTTCCTCACATAGTGGATTCACACAGAGAATAAAAGTCTATAAAATATTAGAACTGTCCAAACCTCTCTCTAGCTCTTCTAGAAAAGGGAGAAGAAAGAAAAAGCCTTAATGGGCATAAAAAAGAGGGTCATTAAATTATGATCTATTTGAATGATAAATACACAGTAGGTAGCCTAGTGGGCATGGAATTGCACTGCTAACTCAAAGGCAGGTGGTTTGAATCCACCAGCTCAGCTGCTCCACAGAAGAATGCTGGACCATGTCCTCCAGTGTGATTTACTGCCTCTGAAAACTGGAGGGTCAGCTCTGAGTTTGCTCTGATTCAAAAGCATTACAATAACAGCAACACTTTCTCTCATGTATTTACAGCCTCTGAAAACCTGTTAAGCAATTAACTATGAGTTGGTTTTGAATCCATGGCAATGAGAGGCAAACTTTTAAAAATAGTATTTTGAAAAGTCATTGATTGTTAACAAGAACATGAATTATCAGGAATGCTCAAACTGCTGATGGAAGGGACGCACTTGTTTTCTAAGCCACAGAACCACTCTGAAAAACTGTTGAGCATTATCTACAGAAAGTGAATTTATGTAAACTCTTTGACTCAGCCAATTTATTTCCTATTTAGCCCACCAGAAATGTGTACATATTCCAACAGAAATATATGCAAAAGATATGTGCAGCAACATATGTACTGGCTTTATTAACAGTCTCAATTCCAAACAATTCCAATATTCACCATTAGTAGAATGCATAAATGTTGATGTAAGGGGTCCATCAGGGATGTATGCAGAACAGATCATCCGAGACGCTGGGCTGTATGAGGAGGAATGTGGCATCAGGATTGGTGGAAGAATTGTCAACAACCTGCGTTATGCAGATGACACAACCATGCTTGCTGAAACTGAGGAGGACCTGAAGCGCTTACTGCAGAAGATCAAGGACTGCAGTCTTCAATATGGACTGAAGCTCAGTATCAAGAAAACAAAGATTCTCACCACTGGGCCAATTGGCAGCATCCGTATGGATGGTGAAGAGATTGAGATAATTAACAGTTTTAGTTTGCTTGGCTCCACAGTCAACACTCTTGGCACCAGCACCCAGGAAATCAGGTGATGAACTGCATTGGGAAAGTCAGCTGTGAGGGACCTCTCAAGAGTACTGAAATGCAACGACATCAGGTTGGAGACTAAGGTGAGCCTGATTCAGGCTATAGTCTTTGCAATTATGTGCTATGCATCGGAGAGTTGAACAGTGACTAGGGATGACAGAAAGAGAATTGATGCCTTTGAGCTGTGGTGCTGGAGAAGAGTGTTGAATGTACCGTGGACTGCTAGGAGAACAAACAGGTTTGTCCTGGAGGGGGTGAAACCAGAATGCTCCCTGGAGTCAAGGACTCCGAAGCTTCGTCTGACATACTTTGGGCATGTTGCAAGAAGGGACTGGTCCTTGGAGAGGGACATCATGTTTGGAAGAGTGGAGGGACGGTGCAGGAGAGGAAGACCCTCGATGAGATGGATCGATTCTGTTAGTGGAGTGGTGGGAATGAATGTGTTTGAGACAGCGAGACTGGCACAGGGTAGAATGGTGTTTAGGGCTCTTGTACACAGGGTCGCTATGAGTCACAAACGACTCGATGGCACATAACAACAACAACAACTATATTATATCTACCTATGTAATAGAAAAGGAACAAACTACTACTACATGCAACCACAAGGAAAAGTCTGACAAACATAATGTTGACATGAGTAAAATAATTTGATTCAGTTTAAATAAAGTTCAAAAACAA
This sequence comes from Elephantulus edwardii, assembly GCF_000299155.1. Taxonomy (NCBI): domain Eukaryota; kingdom Metazoa; phylum Chordata; class Mammalia; order Macroscelidea; family Macroscelididae; genus Elephantulus; species Elephantulus edwardii. The sequence continues at coordinate 17,496,889 of NW_006399788.1, read as the reverse complement.
GTACAACATCTACATAGACAGAAATGAGAATAGCGATTTCCTGTGGTTTGAGTAGAGGTGGTTAATGACTAGAAGGCAGTAAGGGGGTGACCATAATTGTTCTTTATTTTGATCTGGGTGGTTGGTCATATGGGCATATTTAGAAAAATATACTAAGTTGAGTACTTTTTAAAGCTTATGCTTCATGGTCAATTAAAAAAAAGTTATAAAAATCTTTAAAAGGGGGGGCGGGGGGGA
>NW_006399788.1:17488591-17496509 GCF_000299155.1 Elephantulus edwardii | reverse complement strand
ACAGTTTATAAAAGTAAAATTAATAGCTAAGTATTTATATGGAAAGAAGCCCTTGAAAGAAATAAAATGTATATATTTTATGACTATATAGTTTTACATTATACATTGTTTTAAACAAATGCTCATATATGATCAAAAGATATATAAGGAATTTCTAGTGACAGATTCTTCATACAACAGTATCATCTATATTGTTTTCTTAATCTTTCTACAAAAATGCATTATTTTTTTTGTTCCTCCTCTAAATATTACATTATTTCTGTGGTTTTAAAAATAAATAAGTCATATTAAATTAAGCAACAGACATACAAAAGTATTAATTTCTGCATTTAAAATATACTTTCAGAATTAAGTAATGTTAACTAGGTCCTATGACTTTATTTTCTCTATGCTCAATTCTTAAGCTCATAAAACAAATAGAGATTAAGATGATAAAGAATAGCATTTTTTCCTAGCCTTTTAAAATACATAAAATTATCAAATTCAATAAATACTTGTTTTCTGAAGGAGGAAAAAAAAGACACAAAATTATGATTTGTTTTTCTTATAAATCTAATCTCAGATCCCAAAATTTATGTAGAAAAACAAAATAACAAAAAGAAACCAGGAGTATTCCCAGAAGAGGAAACATTTAAAAAAAAAAAAAGGTGAAATTTTGTTGATAGGTAAGGTTCCTATAACTCATTCTTCATTCTTATCTTAGAGACACTTTCAGGCGCTGACCATGAACCTTTGGAACAGGAGCCTCTGTAGTTAACTTTGGTACTTATCCTTGGAAGAAATTTCCCTCTTCCTATCTTCCATGGCTGAGGAACACGTTATTCTGTACTAGTATTTGTGGTTGTTGCCACTGAGTCTGAACTGACTCAAAGCTGACCTGCTAATGTTTCAGAAGCTTTAAGTCAACTTTGAGGAGACTGCTCATCTTTCTCCTGCAGGGAAGTTGGTGCATTTGAACCATGTTGTGGAAGCTAATTTCTTAACACCAGACCACCAGAGAGCTCACTAGTACTAGTTCTTCAAAAGTCTCTTTCACAGAGCAGAAGAGAAATTTACACATAACCTTCATAATTTGAGAGAATAAATTTATGAGTAATAAGAAAACAATCATATTTTATTCGAAGAATGAAGAAGCCTTTGGCTTCAGCTTCATTCACACTGTGTTCAGATCTAGCCTCAGTGACCTTGGAGCTGCTTTCACTCCCTCAAAAGCCACACTCCCTTCCACTAGAGGGCTCTCAATCATAATCCATTCTTGTCAAAGACTCCAATATTCACATTTAAATATTTCATCTTCCTACAAATAACCTACTGAAGGTGAAATGAGATACTAATGGCATGATTTTTATACTTGGAAAGCTGGACATTCCTTCCTTCAATGCTTTATCACTTTCACAGGTTACTCTGCTTATGTGCCCAGGGTAAAGAATTGCACTGCCAACTCAAAGAGAGGTAGTTTGAATCCGCTGGAAACAAATCGACAAGAAGCAAAATATGACCTTAAATCTATTTCAACTGCATTAACAAATCATCAGTCATTTCACCTGAATTAAAAAATCATCTTAAGGTTTGAGGCATTGATCACAATGATCAAAAATCAAATGATCAGTGATCAAAGAGCAGAGGAGCTGTGGAATGAAATCAAGATTATAATCCTGGAAGAAAGCAAAAGGTCACTACAAGGATAGAGGAGAAAGGAAAAACCAAAATGGATGTCTGAGGAAACTCTGAAAACTGCATTCGAGTATTGAGAAGCCAAAACAGAAGGAAGAGTAGCTGAAGTAAAAGAACTGAACAGGAGTTTTCAAAGGGCAAAACACAGTATTATAGAACTAAAGAATAAAAAAGGAAGAAATCATTTGGCACTTTTTCAAGATGAAAGAAATAAAAAACAAATTCAAGCCTCGAGTTGCAGTACTGAAAGATGCCAAGGGAAAAGTTCTGAATGATTCAGGAAGCATTAAAAGAAGATAGAAAACATACAAAGAGTGACTGTACTGAAAAGAAATAGTTTATACGAAAAGATTTCAGGAAATACTATATGAACAAGAGCCGATGGTAACTAATAAAGGAAGAAGGTCAAGCTCTATTGAAAACACTGGCAAAAAATAAGGCCCTAGGAATAGATGAGATACTGACTGAAAAGGTTCGACTGAAGATGCAACCCTAGATGAGCTCATTAGTCTATGCCAGGAAATTTGGAGGACAACTGACTGGCTGGAAGAGATCCATATTTGTTCCATTCGTAACAAAGGTAATTCAACAGAATGTGGAAATTAGCAAACAAGAGCATTAATATCACATGCAAGAAAATATTGATGAAGATCATCCAAAAACGGCTGGAATAGTACAATGTCAGAGAACGACAAGAAGTTCAAGCTGGGTTTAGAAGAGGCCTTAACACCAGGGATGTCAACTGCTGATGTCAAATAGTTGCTGGATGAAAGGAGAGAATACCAGAAGAATGTCTATGTGTGTTTTTTTATTATTAAAAAGCATGACTCTGTTTATCATAACAAACTATGACTGACTTAACATTGAAAAGAATGGAAGTCGAAGAACTCTTAATTGTACTCAAACACAATCCATTTGACTTTGTTGATCATAACAAACTGTGACTTAAGAATGAAAGACTGGAAATTCCAGAACAGTTAATTGAATTCCTGAAGAATGTCTATGTTTTATTGATTATTAAAAAAAACCATTTGACTCTGTTGATCATAACAAATTATAACTTAACAATGAAAGAATGGAAATCTCAGAACACATAACCGAATAAAAGAAGAATGTCTATCTTTTTTTTTTCCAAAATTTTTTACAGTACTCTTTTTATTTTTTACAAAGTTTGAATACATTGTTTTCCACAAAAGATCCTTCCCATTTCTTTTCATTCCACTCACCCATCAAATTGTGCAATCCTATGATTAACACCTTCCCCTCTATCCTCACCCCTCTATTTCCACCCTCTCCTCAGCTTTGGATCCTCGTACTCATTCTGCAATAATGGTTTTTATACAGTATTTGTCCTTATGGGACTGAGTTAGTTCACTCAGAATAATGCTCTCTCTCCAGATCCTCCCAAAGTAGGTACTAACATAGAAAATGATTGCTCCTGTGTGCTTTGTGGTATTCCGTAAGAATGTACCACAACTTATCAATACATTTGTTTGTGGCTGGACATCTGGGCTGTTTCTATGGTCTTGCGATGGTGAATAATGCTGCTATGAACAGTGAAGTACAAATTTCCATTTGAGAAAACTTCCAGGTATTTTGGTGTTTGTTTGTTGTGTTTTTTTTTTAATGGAAGCAAAAGTCCAAGTTTTACTTAAAACATTGGTAAAAAAGCTTTAGGAGTAGGCAGAATATCAAATGAATTGTTTTAACAGATGAACATGCTGGATATGATCACTCATTTATGGCAGGAACTATGGCCACTCAGCTGGAAAAAGAACTATATTTGTCCCCTATCCAAATAAAGGTGATCCAACAGGATGTAGAAATTATCAAATAAGAGAATTTATACTTCTTGTTTTTGTTGTTATGTGCTGTTTAGTCAACTGTGACTCACTCTATACACAATAGCTCTGAACCCCATCATATGATGAGCCAATCTCATTGTCTCCAACACACCTAACCCCATTACTCCAGTTACTGTGTCAATCCATCTCCTCCTGGGTCTTCTTCTCTTGCACTGTCCCTCTACCCTTCCAAGCATAATATCTTTCTCCAAGGACTGGTTCCTCATGGAGACATACCCAAAGTATGTGAGACAGAGCTTCTAAATCTTGGCCTCCAAGGAGCAACTTGGTTTCACCTTTTTTTTTCCCCCCCTATAATTATATTTTATTAATTTTCATAAACATTTACAGAGATTTTGGGTTTCCATTCATTCATTGTTGCACTATTCTCTCTACCCTCCTCCCAGTTTGTTCTTGTCCAAATGCCACAGTGCTTGTCAAAGCCAGTTCTGATTAATCTTCTTTGTCTGTGTGTCCTTTGCCATTCCCTATCACTCCTCCCTGAGAGAGACTTCACCCTGAGTCATAAGGAAAAGGGGATGGTGTATTCTCTTAGCTACTTCCTGCATTTTGTTTATTATTAAAAAGCATGACTCTGTTGATCATAACAAACTATGACTGACTTAACCTTAAAAAGAATGGAAGTCCCAGAACTCTTAATTGTACTCAAACACAATCCATACCTAGACCAAGAAGCTATTGTCCAATCAGAACAAGGAACACTATATGGTTTAAAATCAGGACAAGGGTGAATCAGATGTTTCTTTTCTCCATATGTATTCTATCTGTATGCTGAGCAAATAATTTAAAAGGCTGGACTCTATGAAGAAAAATATGGCACCAGGATTGGAGAAAGATTCATCAACAACTTGCATTATGAAGATAACAAAATCTTGCTGAAAGTGAGAAGCATCTGAAGCTATTGTTACAAAAGTCAAAGATGAAAGCCTTAAATATGGGCTGTATTTCAACATCAAGAAAATAAAGGTCTTTACCACTGTGTCAAGGGATCTGTGGTGGCCTAGTGGTAAAAAGCAGCACTGCAACCCAAAAGCACATGGTTCAAATTTACTGGCTGTTCCACAGGACAAAGATAGGAAATTTCCTACCATGCAATTGAACTGCCTCTGAAAACCTACAGGAGAATTGCTATGTGTCAATTCTTAGTCAACAGTTCACAGCAGCCACTACCACCACTGAGCTAACGGGGAACAACATGATAGCTAGGGAAAGGATTGATATTGCCAAGGATTTCATCTCACTAGGATCCACATCAACAATTTTAGTACTAGTAGTCAGGAGATCAGGAGATGTATGCACTGGTAGAGTCTGCTATTAGGGACCTGTCCATAATAATGAAGGGCAATGATGTCAGTCTGAAGACTAAGGTGCACTTAATTCATACCATAGTTTTCCCATTCATACCATAGTTTTTTCCATTAATTGCTATGCATCTAAGAGCTTGACAATGAATAAGGGTCACAGAAGAATAACTGATGCCTTTGAGTTGTGCTGTTGGAAAAGAGGATGGGATATACACCACAGACTGTCAAAAGAACAAAGAGGTATGTCTTGGAAAAGGTACAGGAGGACCTTGGAGATGAGTGTGGCAAAGCTTCATCTCTCATACATTGGACATGTTGCTAGGAGAAACTATTCATTGCAAAAAAATATCATGTTAGAGAGTCAGTGAAAGAGAAGAAAACCCTCAGTGAGATGGATTGACACACTGAACAAGGCATGGGCTCAAGTGTATCAAAAAGGATGGCATAGTATAGGACAAGGTTCAGATCTGCTATTCATCAGATCGCTACAAGTTGTACTCAACTCAATGGCACCTACCTAACAAAACCAGTCAGAGCTGCTCTATGGGAGAAAGTTAAGCAATCTCCTCCTCTAAGATCTAGACTCTGAAAGCCTACAAGAGTCAGCTATGAGATGGTTCCAAATCAATGCCAAGGAACAACATCTCTTACTTTATATATCCTTCCTTTGGTCATCTTAATTATTAACAATTGTGATATAAAATTTCATCCAAACGCCAATTAACTGCCTCTGGAAACCTGCTGGAGGGCCAGCTATGGGTTGGTTCTGACTTGACTCGGCACAACAACAACAACAACAAAATATTGCTACTTACTTCCAGAGTGCCTGAAAACCATCAGCTAGAGAGCTTCATGAGAATTCACTACAGCTACCTGACAGTATACTTAATTCATTATCTTAACTCTTCCTCAAATTTGCTCTTCCTGTGTCCCTTTCTATTTTACGTTATACTCCCGTGGTATAGGATGATTTTTCAAAATGGTTTCCTTTGTCTGCTGGCTTTGACTTTCATCACATTGCTGAGTGGGCTTATGCTACTGAGGTAAACAGTATCTCTTGGGTTGTTGTTTAGTGCTGTTGAGGTGACTAGGACCCACAGTGACTAGACTATACCTAACAACAACAAGAGAGTGTGACCCTATGAACAACAAACCTGAATCCTGTCCTTTCCTGTGTCATCCTCACAATTTCTGACACACTTGAGCCCACTGCTACAGTCACTGTGTCAATCCACCTGGTCAAAGGTCTTCTCTTTCATCTTTCCACCATTCTAAGCATAATGTCCCTCTCCAAGGAATAGCCCCTCCTAGCAACATGCCCATAGTATGTGAGATAAAGTTTTATAACCTTTGCCTCCAAGTAACACTCTGGGTGCACCTTCTCCAAGATCGGTAGTCCATGGGTTATTTAGTGTTCTCCAACACCACAACTCAAAGCTAACAATTTTTCTTCTGTCATTGTTAGCCAATGACCAGCTCTCAGATGCATCACAAGTGATTGAAAAGTCCATGGCCTGAAACAAGAGTACCTTAGTTCTCAAACGGACATTGTTCCTAAATCATTTGGAGAGATTCCTGACTGCAGATGTTCACAATTCAGTAAGTCTCTTGACTGCTAATACTAAAGGTGTGTTGATTATAGATGCAAGTGAGATGAAGTATTTTCTCCAGTTATCATGCTGACAACTATTGGTCCAGGGGTGAGAATTTTTTTTCCTCTTGATGTTAATATGCAACTCATATTGAAGGTTGTAGTCTTTGATCTTCTGTTGCAAGAATTTCAACTTCTCCTTAGATAAACCAAGCAACGTTGTGTAATCTGCATAATGTAAGTTATTAATGAATCCTCCTCTGATCCTGATGCCATATTCTTCTTCAAAGAGTCCAGTTTCAGGGAGCTCTGATGCCCTAGTGGCAAAAAGCTGCACTGCAATCCCAGAGGTGCGCGGTTCGAATCCACCAGATGCTCTGCTGGAGAAGAAGGGACAATCTTCTCCTGTAGCAGTCAGATATCTTTTGATGGTACACACACAAAAAATAATAAAATAAAAAAAAAATTTCTTAAAAGAGTCCAGTTTCGTGAATAATTTACTCTGCCTACTGATTAAACATGCATGGAGAGAAGTTTTACCCGGATACACCCCTTTATAAAACGTAAACCTTCTCTGTGTGCACAACACCTTTGGTCTAGGTCTAGATTTTGCATAGGCATAATTAAATGTCCTGAGATTCATATTCATCTCAATGGTAGCCTCTTGGTGCCAGCGTGCAGAGATGGTGAGTAGACTACTAATGACAGAGTTGGTCATCCTGTCAGGTTTATATTGAGCAGGTTCAGAGGTAGAAAACAGGACTCTAGCTACCAGAAAGAAAGAGAGAATGCAATATGTAGCTACTTGCAGCAGCAATTCCTGCTCCAGTCAGATCATAGCCTTAGATGAGCATATCAGAAGGAGTTGGCAAAAACCAGAGATTATTATGAGACAGAGCTGACCTGGCATTGCTGTTCTGGACTCTGAGCCAAGTGTCTTTGCTCAAGCTTACAGAAGTACTGATGCTCTAACTGGCAGGACTAAATCCAATCAATTTCTCTGTCTCAAAATGTCTTAATTTTCTGACCAATCCTCACTCCTTCTGACCAAAATCAGATTAGAGAGTTTTGAACACTGACCTAAAGCCAGGAGATTGGCCACGACCAGGTCAAATGGCCTTTTGAGTGTGCCCCAGAAGCTCCCTGGAAGAAATGGTTCTCTCTACAACCTAAAATGGAACGTGTAAAACTTCTCTAATAAAACCCCCAACTGTGAGCATGGTTTGGCAAATCCTGTGTGGCCACTGCACTAGATCACTGGACCCAGTAGCAGGGCACTGGGAGAGATAGCTGATGCTAGAATTGACAGATGTACATGTTAGAGTATGAAGACATGACTGATCTCATGGGAATCAATTCTGTGCTACTGATGGGGACCAATCTCCCTTGTGGAGTTAATGGAGGTGAGACAAAGCTGGTCTAACACTACCTGTGCTCTTTTTACAATGCTATTCTTGACATCAACTCTTGCTCTAAGTTCAATA
>NW_006399788.1:17475227-17487496 GCF_000299155.1 Elephantulus edwardii | reverse complement strand
GTCGCTAAGAGTCGGAAACGACTCGACGGCACATAACAACAACAACAACAACAACAAGAACATGAAGATTTCTTACTAATTTTCAATCAGATCAGAACCTAATTCTCTCTTACATGAGATAATGCAATATATACCCCCAATATACTAAATACCCCCAAAATACTAAAAAAAAAAAGAAGGCAAACAAGGAATCTAAGACACACAGAATACAGAACTCCTCATGGTTAGCAGGACAACACTGAGAGCTCTATGATTAGGCCATTTACCTTGAAGATGATTTCACAGTTGAAAGAGTGAAAGATCCGCCTTCAAGTTTCTACTGCAGATGTACTCTCCTCATTCATCTTCAACTGTGTAACTAGAGTTACAATTTTTTTTTAATTTGTGTGTGTGTGTGTGTACTGTCAAATCAGATCTGAGGAAATGGCCTGCTTTATCCCAGAGAGCCGAACCACAGATTCGAACCATGTACCTCTGGGATTGCAGTGCAGCTTCTTGCCACTAAGCCACCAGAGCGCCCTCAGAGTTACAATTTTTAAAAAGTAAGCTAAATCACATGATTGCTCTATAAAAAGTTAAATCACTCAAAAATATCCAGGGGGGGTGGATAAATTCTTTCTTGGTTTTGTCCTTTCTCTCTTACTTCCTTTCCTAAGTCTATACTTGGTTACTTGGGGTAAATTCTTCAAGACTTTTATCTATTTATTTAATCCATACTGTGTGCATATACATACATTTAGCAGGTTTTTTGGATTGTTTTATTAACTACACACACATCCACATATCTGAGCTTTTGAAAAGACAAAAAAGTAACTTTTCTCACATAATGTTTTAGTAACAGCTGTGAAAAGTAGGCCGGGTGCTGATTGTGGAACAGACAACTAATTACTTATATGCAAGTCCAAGTTGAAGCAAAGGAAAGTGAAATGAAGTCCACAGGAACCAAAATATGACCTTGAGTTTATCCCACCTGAATTTTAGAACCATCACTAATAGGTGAAGTCCAGATGAGTTATGAAAAGATATCAAGAATATTATTCATGAAGAGTACAAAAGGTCATTGCAAAGACAGAGGAGGAAGAAAAGACCAAAATGAATGTAACAAGAGACTCTGAATATTGCACTAGAGCACCAAGAAGCCAAAGCAGAGGGAAGAAATCAAGACATTAAGAAGCTGAACAGAAGATTTCAAAAAGCAGCTCAGGAACACAAAGTAAAGTATCATAATGAAATGTGCAAAGAGCTGGAGTCGGAAAATCAAAGGGGCTGAATTTGCTCAGCATTTATTAAGCTCAAGGAACTGAAGAATTAACTCAAGCCTTGAGTTGCAATACTTAAGGATGCTTTGGGCAGAATATTAAATGATCCAGGAAGTATTAAAAGAAGATGGAAAGAATATACAGAGTTATTATACCGCAAAGAATTGATAGACAAAGAATTTAATGAAACAACATATGAGCAAGAGGCTGTGGTGATGAAGGAAGTTCAAACTGCTTTGAAAGAATTGACTAAGAATAAGGCCCCAAGAATTGGTGGCATACCAACTGACATATTTCAACAAACAAATGCTGTCCTAGATGTGCTCACCAAGTTGTGCCAACAAATCTGGAGGACAATCACCTGGCCAACTGACTGGAAGAGATCTATTTGTTCCTATGCCAAAGAAAGGTGATCCGACAGAGTGTGGAAATTATCAAACAATATCATTAATATCACACGCAAGCAAGATTCTGCTGAATCTATCCAAAAACAACTGGAACAACACATCAACACAGAACTTCCAGAAGTGCTGGCTACCTTTAGAAGGGGTAGTGGTACTAGGCATACTGTAGCTAATGTTAGATGGATCTTTGCTAAAAGCGGGGATTACCAGAGTAATGTCTGTGTTTCATTGATTAGGGAAAGGCATTTGACTGTGTGAATCACGACAAACTGGGTAACCGAGAAGAATGGGAATCCCAGAACACTTGGTCGTGCTAATGTGAAACCTGTACTTGGACTAGGAGGCAGCTGTCAAAACACAGCAAGGAAACACTGCATGGGTTCAAAATTGGGAAGGGTGTTTGCCAGGGATATATTCCATCTCTATACCTTTTCAATCTTTATGCAGAAAAGATTATCAGGGAGGATAGGCTCTATGAGAAGAATGACATCAGGATTGGAGAAAGATTCATCAATAATCTGCATTGTGCAGATGACACAACCCTGTTTGCTGAAATTTAGGAGGACCTGAAGCGCTTGCTGCGAAAAGTCAGGGACTGCAGCCTTCACTCCTTCAGGATTGAGGCTCAATATCAAGAGAACAGAGTCTCACCACTGGGCTGATTAGCAGCATCATGATGGATGGGGAAGAGACTGAGATTGTTAACATTTTTAGTTTGCTTGGCTCCACAATCAATACTCTTGCCACCAGCAGCCAGGAAGTTAAAAGATGTATTGTAATGGGAACGTCTGCGGTTAGAGGCCTTTCTAAAGTACTGAAGAACAACGATGTCAGTCTGGAGACTAAGGTGTACCTGGTGTATGCCATGGTCTTTGTAATCACTTGCTACGCACCAGAGACCTCAACAATGACGAGGAATGATAGAAGGAGAATTGATGCCTTTGAGCTGTGTGGTGCTGGAGAAGAGTACTGAATATACCATGAACTGCTAAGAGAATGAACTGATTTGTCCTGGAGATGGTAAAGCCAGGCTGCTCCTTGGAGGCAAGGATTCTGAAGCTTCATCTGACATACTCTGGACATGTTGCAAGGAGGGACCAGTCCCTTAAGAAGGAGGTCATGCTTGGGAGGGTGGGGGGACAGTGTAGGAGAGGAAAACCCTCGATGAGGTGGACTGATTCAGTGACTGGGGTAATAGGGGTGGGTGTGTCAGACAAAATGAGATTGGCACAGGATAGGGCAGGGTTTAGGGCTGTTGTACATAAGGTCGTTATGAATCACAGGCGGCTCGACGGCACATAACAACAGTAACAATGTTTTCTTATCAGTTCATTTGGAATATTGAAAATCTTCCTCTTTCTATGAGGAATAGCTATGTAATATTCTATACTACAAGCAGATATCTGAATTAAATGTATTAATTATTAGACATTTCACTTGTCTGTAATGTACCACAGTAATACATGATGCAATGAGCACTTGATATATGCATATCTGTACATAGAAATAGATAATACTTTAGGAAATATTCATGAGAATATAACTTTTGAGGCATAGTGTATAAGCACCATTTAAATAACTAAAATCACCAACCAAAATTATTACCAAACTGTTCCCAAGGAAAGTGTACTTAATTATATCCTATAATGTTAAGAATTTTTGCCTATATCCTATCCTTTACTGGATAGAAAGGGAGCTCTGATGGCTTAATCACAAGAGATGTGCGGCCAACCCAAAGGCAGCCAGTTTGAATCAACCAGCTGTTCCACAGGAAAACAATGGGCAGTCTCCTGGGCAATTTACAGCCTCTGAAAACCGGTTGGAGGGTCGGTTATGGGTCAGTTTTGAGTCAATGGTGTTTAACAACAAAAAATAACAACTGAATTTTATGAAAAAGATTTTTTTAAAGTTTGACTTTCTTTTATGACCATGATAGATGAATACTCATTGAAAAAAAAACCCACAACTCAACCATGTAAATGAAAAGATAAAGATATTAAGAAAATAAAATATCTCTGTGTATACATATCCCCTCCAAGTTCTTAGCACTTAGAAATTATAACACTCTCTCCAAGATTATTTTGAGCATATGTAAACTTTTTTTTAAAGAATGGTGTCAATGCAACTTGACACCTGCTTTATTCTTTCCTCACAGCTTTTCAGAACTCAGATACTACAACACAAAGTTAACCTGAGTGGCATTTAAAGGAACTATAAAATACAGTAATACTTTGGTGGCCTAGAGGTAAGAAGCTGTGCTGCAATGCAATGCAATGCAATGCAATGCGTAAGAGTTCCTATCTTTTTTTTTTTTTCAGACTAACCATCAGATACACTGTACTGAAAACCAAGTCTACATGATCACTGCAGAAGATCCTTAGAACAAGAGAGTCATCTGCCGGGAAGGGTTCGTATCTTGGTACAACTACTCTGGAATGCAGTTTGGTGCTTCTCTCAAAAAGCTGGACACAGAAATTCCATATGACTCAGCTACTTTACTGCTTGAAAATTACCCTGAGAAAATGGAAACTTGTACACCAATGTTTAGTACAGCATTATTCACCATAGCGAGAACATGGAAATAACCCAACTGCCCAACAACAAAAGAATGGATTGAGAAACTATGGTACATTCACAGAATACTATGCAGCACACAGGAGCAATGATTTTGCAAACTACTACATAATATGGGAGGGACTGGAGAACATTATGCTAAGTAAACAATTTTTAAAACTAAAAAGAATATCTTTCCTTCAAGAGCCTATGGTGATGAAAGAAGTTCAGGCTGCTTTGAAGGAAATGGCAAGAAATAAGGCTCCAGGAATAGATGGTATACCAATTGACATATTTCAGTTAACAGATGCTGCCCTGGACGTGCTCACCAAGTTGTGCCAAGAAATCCGGAGAACAACCACTTGGCCAACTGACTGGAAGAGATCGATATTTGGTCGTATCCCAACAAAGGTGACCCAAAAGAACTACAGAACAGTGTCATTGATTTCACATGCAAGCAAGATTCTACTGAAGATTATCCAAAAACGACTGGAACAGCACATCAACAGAGAACTACCAGAAGTCCAGGCTGGGTTTAGAAGGGGTCGTAGTACTAGGGATATTGTAGCTGACGTTAGATGGATCTTGGCTGAAAGCAGGGAATACCAGAGGAATGTCTATCTGTGTTTCATTGACTACGCAAAGGCATTTGACTGTGTGGATCATAACAAACTGTGGCTGACTCTGAGAAGAATGGGAATCCCAGAACATTTGATCGTTCTAATGCGAAACATATACTGGGACCAGGAGGCAGTCAGAACAGAGCAAGGGAACACTGCATGGCTCAAAATTGGGAACGGCGTACGCCAGGGATGCATCCTATCTCCATACCTTTTCAACCTATATGCAGAACAGATTATCCGGGAGGCTGGGCTCTTGTGCAGATGACACAACCCTGCTTGCTGAAACTGAAGAGGACCTGAAGCGCCTACTGCAGAGTGTCAAGGACTACAGCCTCCAATATGGATTGAGGCTCAATGTCAAGAAGACAAAGGTTCTCACCACTGGACCAATTGGCAGCATCAGGATGGATGGTGAAGAGATTGAGATTGTACACTGCTTTAGTTTGCTTGGCTCCACAGTCAACAGTCTTGGCACCAGCAGCCAGGAAATTAAAAGGCGCATTGCCATGGGAAAGTCTGCTGTTAGGGACCTCGCCAAAGTACTGAAGAGCAATGGTGTCTCTCTGGAGACTAAGGTGCGTCTGATACAGGCCATGGTCTTCGCAATCACTTGTTATGCATCAGAGTTGGACAATGACCAAGGAGGAGAGAAGGAGAATTGATGCCTTTGAGCTGTGGTGCTGGAGAAGAGTATTGAGAATACCATGGATTGCTAGGAAAACAAACAGATTTGTCCTGGAAAGGGTTAAACCGGGTGGCTCCTTTGAGGCAAGGATTCTGAGGCTCCATCTAACATACTTTGGACATGCTGTGAGGAGAGACCGGTCCTTGGAGAAGGACATCATGCTTGGGAGGGTGGAGGGACAGCGCAGGAGAGGAAGGCCCTCTATGAGGCGGATTGATTCAGTGACTGGGATAATTGGGATGGGAGTGTCAGAGACAGTGCGATTGACACAGGACAGAGCGGAGTTTAGGGCTGTTGTACACAGGGTCGCTATGAGTCACAAGCGACTCTACGGCACATAACAATAACAACAACAACAACAACAACAACAACAACATAACAAAAGAAATAAAATTTACTGTATTTTTAATTTTTATGAAATATCTATAGTAAATAAATCCATTAAGATTTTATTTTTTTTTTTCAAAAATGATCAGTGGTTATCAGAGGCTAGAAGGAGAAGTAAAAAAAAATCTCAAAAAAATTCAGCTTTTTCTTTCACATTGTTTGCCCTGGCCCAGGGTCCCAAGAAACATTTGATGTGAGTTACAGCACCTAAGCATTGGGTGCTCAATAAGCTAATGGTAGTTTCTGCACCTTGTCCATCAATGGGTCCCCACAAAGTCAGAGAATATTTTCTAATCTTCCTTAGAAACAGGCTCAAGTATGCATTACTTGGAGATGAGGTAAAGAAAATATGCATGCAGTGCTTCATCAGAGTGGACAATAAGATTCATACAGACATCACATATACTGCTAGATTCAAGGATGTCATCAGCACTGAGAAGACAAGGGAGCATTTCCACCTCAACTATGACACCAAGGACCGTTTTGCTATTCACTGTATTACAGCTGAAGAGGAAAAGTACAAACTGTGCAAAGTGGGGAGGATATTTGCGGGTACAAATGGAATCCCACACCTAGTGATTCATGATGCTAGAACCCTCTGTTACCCAGATACCCTCATCAAGGTGAATGACACAGTAGTGATTAATTCAGGAACAGGCAAGATACCCGATTTCATCAAATTCATCACTAGTAATGTGTGTATGATGATTGGTGGAGAGAATCTTGTCCACTTTGGTGTGATTACCAACAGAGTAAGACAGCCTGATTCCTTCAATGTTGCTAATGTGAAAGATGCCAAAGGCCACAGCTTTGCTACTAAGCTCTCTAATATTTTTGTCACTGGCAAAGGTAACAAACCTTGGATTTCTCTGTCCAGGATTAAGGGCATTCGACTTACCATTGGTGAAAAGAGAGACAAAAGACTGATAAGAAAACAGAGCAGTGGTTCCTGACATGGATGCATTCTTGTGGATCAAAGTGGAGTTGATGGGACCTGGAAAGCCAGTCCTCTTTTTGACTCTTCAAGAGATTGCAATCTGTGACTTTCTTTCCTCACACATGTAACTCATCCCTGTCTTCTCCACGAGAGCAACTGCAAAGAGCAGCAGCAGCTGCGAGAGAAGACTGCCGTTTAAGGAACCCATAAAAGAAAAACGCATGTGCTTATGAGTTAATGTAATGGATTTAAAAAAAAAAAGAGCAATAAAATAAAAAAATCAACTCAAATATATACTTTAAGTAAATAATATTTCACTTAGATGATAAGGGAAAAGGGTTTATTTTTTTTTAACAAAATGTAAATGAATGATCAAGGAAAGAAAAAGAGTATATAAAAATATTAGGAGGTTTGAAGCATTATTTTTAAGCTAATGTTTCCTAGCTAAGAAAGCTAAGAGAATTAGTATACTGAAGCCAGTCTCCAAGGTGACCTCTGATAATTCCAAGACACAATTAGTAGTATTCCTCCCACAATTTTACTCTTCCAGCCTTTGTGTAATCTACTGCTCCAGTGCTGGAAAGTTGATCAATGCAACCAATAGAACACAGTAAAACCGCAGCTTTGTTAACAAAAGCATGACTTCTGCTTTGTTTTCTCGTAGAACATGGCAAGAATGAGCTAAGCATTCCCAAAAATCCTATTCTAAGAGAACTATCACTGTGTTTGACCTATCTGGCAATTCTGTGGAAACCTACATTTGCGAAGTAGTATTTCTTTGATTAGACTCAGATCCCACTCTGTGTGAATAGCCTTTTCCTGGTCAGAAAAATGGGAGAGGGTGATTTACTAAAAAACAGTGGCAATCAATTAACAACGGAATGCGCTGGACAATTATAAATCTTGGGGCAAACAAGAAGTTGACAAAAAAAAAATACAAATGAAAAGGTTGAAAATAAGATGACTGAAAGAAGTATGGAGAAGCTGGAAAGTAAGATAACCAAAAGACGCACTTGAAAAGCTGTAGTATATTCCTGAGAATCTAGGGGGCCATGTATGTGTAAGGCCCTTGAAATACAATGAATGAATGGTGGTGTTTTTTTTTTTAAGTGAATTGGGTAAGGGATTGGGGGGGGGGGAATGTGCAACAAAGAATGAATGAATTTCCAAGGATTTTACTGAAAATCCTTTTCTATAAACTTTCATTAAAATCACAATTTAACAAAACAAGAACTAAGGCTTTCACCTCTAGCTGACCGTGGGATCTTATATAAGTAAAAAGTTAAGGAAAAGGGAGACTTGTAAAATGCCTGCCTAAATAATGAAGACCTTTTTCAATACAGTAAAACTTGGTAGACTTGCTTATTCTAGGTATGTAAATATTTCTCCAATAATAGCTGACCACTAAATTAACTGGAAAGGAACTTCAATAGCCACACATGACAAGGAGCATGAATAAATATTCATTTTAATGCTGGGAAAGTACAGGAAAGTCACTAAACAAACAGCAGCAACAAGAAGAAAAAGCAGGAACGATAACTCCAGCAATGGTGAGAAATCCATTTCCAAACCAGTCACACAGTCAGATTTCAAATTCCCAGATGTCAAAAAATTGATGGGCTATTCCAAGCAGCAAGAAAGCATGGCCCCAAAATAGGAACAGAATCAATTAATAGAACCTCTCCTTGAGGAAGTATAGATGGTGCCAAAATGTAGAGTAGCTGTTCAAAGAAGCTGTGCAAAAAGCACCAAATTCTTCAAATAAGGCGTGGGATGCCAACTGAGATGGTTAAGGTTAGATGTCAAATTGGCTGCTCATGATTTTCTGGTTTGAGAGTTAGGATGTAATGACCTTTTGCTGAGATCTGACACAATGTAATTACCTCAATGATGCTCTGAGCAGCCAATCAGTTGAAAGGGAATTTCCTTGGGGTGCTGCACAGCATAATTAATTAATTAATTGATTAATTGATAGACAGCACACATGCACATGGACATTCTGGCAAAGTTCTCTTGCTTTTTGCTCTAATTGATCCTGCATCTGAGCTACCATCATCTGATCTCTGGTTCTTCAAACTAGAGCCACTAGTCTGTCATAGTGTTTGCAGATCTTAGATGCTTCTGCCTCTGTAGTGAGCAGCCTGTCATCTGAGTTGATGATTTTATGTTTGTCGGTCCCTGCTTTACTGACTATGCAAAGGCATTCAAATGTGCCGATAACAATAAATTATAGAGAACAATGAGAAAAATGGGAATCCAGAACACTTACGTGTGCTCGTGCAGAACCTGTACAAGAACCAAGAACAGTTGTATGGCTTAGGAAATGTGCAAATGCTTTAAAATTAGGAAATGTGCATGTCAGTGCTGTACTCTTCTTACACCATACCTACTCCTTCCGTATGCTGAGCAAATAATTGAAAAATGCAGGATTATATGAAAAAGAACAAGGTGTCAAGATTGTAGGAAGACTCATAAACAACCTATGTTGTGCAGAGGAAACAACCTGTTTGGTGAAGCAGAGGAGGGCTTATAACACTTACTGAAGTAGATCAAAACATTTAATTTCTCATTCACTATGGATTACACAGCAACATCAAGTGGGATAAATCCTTACAAATGGACCAATAAGCAACATTATGTTGAATGACAAAAAGACTGACATTGTCAAGGATTTCATTTTGCTAGATTCAAAATGAACACTAATGGAAGTAGGAGTCAGGAAATCAAATGAGTTATTACACTGGGCAAATCTGCTGTCAATGATCTCTTTGAAGAACTAGAGAAAGAGTATCACGTTAAACATATTGGGAGGCCTGATCCATGCCATGGCATTTTCAATTGTTTCCTATGCCTGTGAATGCTTAAACTCACTGCATCTAGCTGAATTAAATCATGGACACTCTCCACAGGATTTTCAAGGCTCAATCTTTATGGGAGGAGAATGTGCATCTTTATCTCAAGGATCACGCAGTCAACTCAAACTGCCAAATTGCATACAACACTAATGGAGTGTCATTAGATATTCTTGGAAACATTTTATTTCAAAATGATAATTTTTAAAAAATCAATATTTTTCTTTAGTGAAGAATCCCTTCAACCTCCATTTAAAATTTGTATTTCACACTTAATCTACCTGGAACTGATTTTTGTTTCTAATATGATGTTGGAACCAATTTTTATTTATTGACAACCTGTGGAAAATACCATTTCTCATAAGATTAAAATGTTTTCTTTGGTTAAGCTAAATTCTCAAATACACAGTTTTAATTTCTCAATACAGTTTGGTATAATTTATTTATCTGCTAACAGAATCATGTTTTATTTACTTTGGCCACATAAATAGAGGACTGAAAAAGTGGTAAAGCAGGTTTAATGTTCAAAATGGCTTTCCTGGTTTCTTGTCTCTGACTTGTGCCACATGGCTGGACATTGTTGCTTTTCTTAGGTGCCTTCAAGTGGGCTATGACTCACAGCAACCATATATATATGAACAACTGATATGGCTCCTGTTCTATCCTATGCCATCCTTTTACAATCACTATGTTAAACTATCTCATTAAATATGGGGACAGACAAATAGGTGTGAAGACATTTAATGGGATTGGTAAATTTTGCCAGCCCACAAGGTTTTAAACTGAGAAACTATCAGCAGAAAGTAGGAATCTCACTAGCAGAGAATTCAGCACATGTCTTCTGGGGGCAGAGATTTCTGCACATCTCAGCCAGGACCAGGATAAGAGCAGGAACAGCAGTAGTAATGGACAACCAGAAATTGATGACAGAAATCATTGAATTGGGATTGCTGCTTCAAGGAACAAGAGCTATCAAAATTGCTGCAAGACTGGGGGGAGGGGTGTGGAGGGAGAGGGATGATACAACAACAGGATTAAGAGAGCTTTCTAATAGCCTATATGATTGAAGAGCTGCAAGCATTCTTGAGACATAGTGTCCTGAATGAAGAATTGCATCCTGTTTCCAACATGTATTATAATGTGTTAATTTCCCGCATAAACCTCATAATCTTGAGTATGGTTCTGTGAGTCCTTAGGAGCACATTAACACATCTAATAGTAGAGTACTCAGAGTCCTGGGAAAGACAATTGATATTACAATGGGCAGAAAAAGATGCAGAGCTATGAGAGGGATATCTGACGTCACAGGAGTCAGTTTTGTGCTGTGAATATTGTTGATGGGGATTGTCCCCCCCTTGTGAAGTTAGAGACCAGATTTGGCCATTATCATACCACTGGTACTCTTTTTACAGAGAATATGTATGGAGTGCAAAATTCAAGATTCAAATATGTAATTCCTCTCTTACATTTTATAATGTTTACTCTTCTTCATGGATTGCAATGCAAAACATAACAGAATTGCCTTATTTTTTAAATGGATGACCAGTATGCTATGGTATGGATATACCATAAGAGATAGCTACTGATGGGGACAGATTATTAAGATTTTTTTGATATTATGTAACATGCTGCAATAAATATTATATGCCCTTTATTCTAGGCATAATAGGAAAAATTTTAGAATTTACAAAGGAATGTACACACACAAAGAATTACATGTACAGAAGAACACAACCATTTTAAAGAAACAGTAACAGAATTATCAACATGATTATGAAAACAAAACTTCTTACATGGGTATGTGTATTTTAACTTCAGTTGTTGTTGTTCAGTGCCACTGAATCAAGTACAACCCTATGAGCAAGAGATATGAACCTTGCATTTCCTGTGCAATTCTCATCATCCCTGACATCCTTGAGACGTATTATGCTAGTCACTGTGTACAATCCATCTTGTTTAGAGTCTTCCTCTCTTTCACTGAAGTCTATCATTCCCAGCATGATGCATCCTTTCCCAAGGACTAGTCTTTCCTGAAAATATGCAAACAGTGTATCAGAAGAAGCTTCCACATTCCTTGCTTCTAAGTGGCACTTTAGTTGCATTTCCTCCAACACATATTTCTTTGTTCTTTGGTATGTAGGATATTCACTACTCTTCACAAATACCACAACTTAAAGGCATTGGATTTATCTTCTGTCAGCTTTTTTCACTGTCCTGCTTTCAGATGCATAAGAAGAAACTGAAAAGACGGTCATATGAATCAGGTTCACCTTAAGTCTTTAAACTATCATGACTGTTCCTTAGCACTTTGTAGAAGTCTGTGACGGCACTTTCTCAATGCAACACGTCTTCTGCTTGCTTCACTGCTGGTAGGGAGGTTGTCAATTGTGGAATCAAGTACGATTCTGTCTATAGATGTAGTAATCTGACTGTTGTGGAGTCCATCAAGTGAGGCACACTGTGTATAGTCATTGTTTTGATTTTTAAAAGGTATTTGAAATTAATAAATCACTACTTTAACAAAGTTCAATCATTTAATCTCCAGAATAATTTTAGTCACTAAGTCTAA
>NW_006399788.1:17453918-17473982 GCF_000299155.1 Elephantulus edwardii | reverse complement strand
CAGTGACTGGGGTAATCGGGATGGGTGTGTCAGAGGCAGTGCGGTTGGTGCAGGATAGAGCAGGGTTTAGAGCTGTTGTGCACAGGGTCGCTATGGGTCGGAAACGACTCGACGGCACATAACAACAACAACAATAACAACAAGTCTAACAACCATTCCAACTTTTCCAACTTCATTTCCAATTTTTGCACTCTAGTAACCACAAAACATAAGACTGCAAAAGTTGATCAAATTCCTCAATTTCTTCCTCTTTAGCTTTAGTTAATGGTGTATATATTTGAGTAATATTTGTATTAACAGGTCTTCCACGTATATTTATGACTAGTATCCCATTAGGAACCACCTTGTACTTCAAGAAAGATAATGAAATGATCTTTCTGACTACAAATGCAACATCAAGTTTCCTCAAATTTTCATTCTTAGTATAATAGAGTATATGACTGGCTGATTTAAAGTGGCCAGTGCTATTCCATTCCTGCTCACTGATATCTAGAATGGTGCATTTTATGTGTTACATTCCATTTTTTTATCACTGCCAGTTTTTCTAAATTCAGTTTGTACATGCCACATTCCAATTATGAATACATGTTTACAGCTGTTTGTGACCTCTGCATTTTTTTATTGCCAATTTGAGTTCTACCTATAACATCATATCTAACAATGTTCTACTGATCATGGCATTTTCAAAGGCCTGCTATTTTAGAAGTGGGTGACCACTCTTGGTTTCGAGTCTGTCTTAATCTGGGAGCTCTGCTGAAACCTATTCACATGGGTTATCCTTCTGGCATTATTTGAAATGCCAATGGCATAGCTTGACAGCATCACAGAAACCTATAAGTCAGCCCAGTACTATATTCATAAGAAAAAACAATAAATAAGAAAGAATATACACAATGAAGCTAAAAAATAAACAGTAACACTCAAACCACTCCCCCAATACAATAAATTGACAGATACATATGTGCTGTACCTCTAAAAGTACACTATAAAATTAAGCATATATATACATATTGTGGCTCCTGATGGCCCTCTGGCTCAATCTTGTGGTGTCATGGTGCTGGTGGGACCCTGTGCAGCTCTGGGATCAGGCTGAAGCCTATGAGGAAGCAATCGGGGGAGAGGGTCCTCTGTGGCTCCTGGACCTGGTTGAGGTCTACAGCAACAAGGTGGTATTACCAAAATAATTTTAACTCTTTAACATTTCTTAATATCTTAGCTATAATACTATCTTATAGTCTTAAAGTCAATTTCCTTTTTACTTATTCTTCTTTCATGTAAACTTTATCCCCTGCTCCTTCCTTCCATGTACTCAACTGTTCAACCCTGTGATGTCCCCCCTACCCTGGCCCCACCCTCAGTCCCCCTGCTCCGGCCTCTTCCCTCTTTGTATGGCTATACAGATCTCACTGGTTATCCTGTTTTCACAATAATGGTCTTATATAGTATTTGTTCCTATGCACCTGAGTTAGTTCACTCAGCATAATGCTTTCTACCCTCTCTGACCATAGATAGTATTTTTTTTTTCTTATTAACAATATTTATTTATCTTTCCTCAGTCAAACCCTGAGCCAATCACTTTCCCCAGGCTGCCTGGGGAGTTACAGGGAAAGGAACACTTAGGGTAGACAAGACATGGGGAGAGAAAACCAACAAACTATGAGAGGTGGAGATGGCTCCTTCACATGGCGAAGAGGATCAGAAAGGCCACCATCAGGCAAAAGAGCCCCATGGCCTCTGAGAGGGCAAAGCCCAGAATGGCATAGGAGAAGAGCTGCTGCTTCAGAGAAGGATTCCTGGCATAACCAATGATGAGGCTCCCAAACACAGTCCCAATCCCAGCTCCAGAGCCAGCCACTCCAACCGTGGCAGCCCCAGCCCCAATGAACTTGGCTGCTGTGTCAATATCACTTGAGACAGTGCTGGTTTGGAAGTTGCGACTAGGGACAAATGAAATCAAGGAACGTGGGGCTGTCAACCAGCTGAAATTCTCATCTCTCAGTGTCTCTGGTTGTTTCAGGACCACTGCAGACAATGGACGGCTCAGCAGCTGAGAGGCACTCCTGACCAGGGAAGGGGTGGAGACAAACTTGGTGCAGGTATATATTTTCAGGGGATGAGGGGCTGTGGCAGGAAAGCTGCTCCTAGTGCAGAGAAGACAGAGAGGGCCGTATATAGTATTTTTTAAAATAATTGCTTCTGAGTTAATGTGTATTTACATTTTTATGAATGAAGACGAATGCCTTTCTGAAAGTTAAAATATAGTTTTCTCTAGATTGACTGCTCATAGTTTTGCCTATTTCCTCCCAGCCTGGATGATTATTTCTTTCTACAGGAGCTATTTATAGATTAAAAACCTGCAGTTGTTATTAGGAGTCATAGAGTTGACTGATTCCATGATAATCCCATGTAACAAAGTTGTTATTAGTTGTTGTCCAATCAAGTACGACTGAACGCCACCCTTTGAACAATAGATCTAAACTCTGTATTATCCTGGGCCATCTCAATGATGACACACTGTTCAGTTCACTGTTGTAGTCACTGTGCCAATTCAAGTCGTTATGGGTCTTTCTCTCTTCTACTAACTCTTTCTATGTATACTGTCCCTTTCCAAGGAATGGACTATCCTAGCATTATGCTAGTAGGAAAGACAAAGCTCCTCACTTTGCCTCAAAGAACGATTCTGGATGGAACTTTTTCCAGGACACATCTATTTGTGGGTTTTTTTTTTGCAGTCTACGGGATATTTAATATTCTTCTCCAACACCACAACTCTGTGGTTTCAATTCTCCCAGCATCCTTATTCATTATCCAGCACTCTGATGCATAACAAATGGTTGTAAAGACCATGGCCTGCATTTTAGTCTTAAAACTGACATTACTGCTCATCAGTATTTTGGAGAAATCCCTGATGTGGACTTAGAACAATGCAATTGGTATCTTGATCTTCTGACTGCTGGTACCAAGGATACTGCTGATAAAAGCAAGATGAAATTAAGACAATTTCAATCTTTTCTCCATTTATTATGATGTTGCCTACTGGGCCAGTGCTAAGGACTTATGAAATTCATATTAAAGGATGTAGTCCTCGACCTTCTGCAGCAAGCATTTCAAGTCCTCCTCATTTTCAGCAAGCAAGGTTGTTATCCTCTACATAATGAAGGTTACTGGTGAGTCTTCCTCTAATTCTGATGTCACATTGACCTTTATATAGAGTCCAGCTTCATAAATTATGTGCTAAGCATATAGACTGAACAGGTATGGAGAAAGGTCATATCCCTAATACACACTCGTCTTGATTTTAATCCATGCAGTGTTCCCTTGCTCTGTTTGAACAATAGTTTGTCAGCTGTATGTTTCACATGAGCACTATTAAGTGTTATGGGATTCCCATTCTTCTCATGGTTAGTAATCATTTTTTATCATTGTTGTTCTTGATTGCTGTTGAGTTGAGCATGACTCATAGTAATCCTATAAACAAAAGGCCTGAAGAAGCCTTTCTATATCTATCATCATTTATCAAAGTTCAGAGAGTTTCCAGAGGCAGGTTGTTTAGGAAGTGGATGCCACACACTGTCAAATTCCTCTGCATAGTCAATAAAACAGACATTGTTCTGGTATTCTCTGTTTTCAGTCAGGATCCATCCGACCTTAGCATACTTCTGGTGTCATGATCGCTTCTAAATCTTGCTTGAACGTCTGGCAATTCCCTTTCAATGCACTGTGTAGTCATTTTTGGATGCTCTTCAGCAATATTTTCTTACATGTGATAGTAACAATATTGCTCAGGCTGTCATCTTTATGAAAGCAGATTGGTCTTTCTCAAGTGCAAACTCTGGGTGGGTTCACATTACAATTTTTTCAGTTATTGGCCCACTGTGACATCAGGTGTCCTGATTAAGAACCTTGTTAAGTGTACCCTAACCTTCTATAATCAGTTTCTGGTATGTGTTCTTGTCTATGTTCAAATGTTTTCCTCCCTCAGGTCTAATTATGTTTTAAATACAGTTCAATTTTATCCATGTGCACTTTGATTGATATCTTTGTTCTTTCTGGAATTTATTTAGAAAAAAAATAAATGCATTTACTTTCATTTGGTCTGCATATCTTACTGTTCTACAATTTTCTCTTTCAAGCAAGCTAGTCTATTTAGTATTCCATTATATTATCTCCTTTTTCCTATGTGTTTTTTGATCCCCAAATTTCTTCTCCCTCTCTTCACAGGGTTGCTATGAGTCACCTGCGACTTGATGACACTTAACAAAACAACCACCATTTTTCTAGGTTCATCTTCAATATCATCTTGTATACTAAGATTTCTCAACCATTTTATATGTATAAAAATATAACACACTCTCTCTCTCTGTCTCTCTGCCTTAACCTTTCACCCCGTCCTAGAATTACAACTCTATTTGCTGTATTAGGGCTAATTATTTCTTGTGCTGTACTCTTATGTGATTATGACTAACATCCCTCGTACACACCCCATCCAAGTATATCATTACAAAACATGTACAGTGCATTATAAACAAAGGCTATTTTAAGTATTCAATATTTACTTAAATAGTGATTACATATAGTTGAATAATAGGCTTGCCTGATTCAAGGGCTTGATTGTAGCAAAACAGAATTTGAAACTGACGGAGCACACTGTAGCCACAGTTTGTTATAATTTACTTCACTTTTTTTATGCTTCACAGACAGTATGTTTTGTATAAATTTAAGGTTTGTAGTAACTGTGTGGGTGCGTCTGATACAGGCCATTGTCTTCGCAATTACTTGTTATGCATCAGAGAGTTGGACAATGACCAAGGAGGATAGAAGGAGAATTGATGCCTTTGAGCTGTGGTGCTGGAGAAGAGTATTGAGAATACCATGGATTGCTAGGAAAACAAACAGATTTGTCCTGGAAAGGGTTAAACTGGGTGGCTCCTTGGAGGCAAGGATTCTGAGGCTCCGTCTAACTTACTTTGGACATATTGTGAGGAGAGACCGGTCCTTAGAGAGGGACATCATGCTTGGGAGGGTGGAGGGACGGCGCAGGAGAGGAAGGCCCTCTATGAGGTGGATTGATTCAGTGACTGGGATAATTGGGATGGGAGTGTCAGAGACAGTGCGATTGGCACAGGACAGAGCGGAGTTTAGGGCTGTTGTACATAGGGTTGCTATGAGTCGCAGGCAACTCGACGGCACATAACAACAACAACAACAAGTAACTGTGTGATAAACAGGTCTATCACTGTTATCTGACAAACAGCATGTGCTGACTTCATGTCTCTAATATTTTTATAAATCTCAACTACATTTAAAATTGCTATGCTGGTCTAAAGATTAAGGGCTGTGCTTCCAACCCAAGATACGCAGTTCTGATCCACCGGATCTTCTGTAGAAAAAGCTCTTCTTGTGCAATTTACAGTCTCTGAAAACTCGGTAATAGGTCAGCTCTGAGTCAGTTCCAACCTGATGGTACCTAACAACATTGCACGCTTAACAGACTACCAAAAATCCAAACCCGTTGTCATTGGGCTGGTTCTGAATTATACAGCAACATTTCAATATCAAGACTTTCAAGACTGTAAAGCTTAACAGAAAGAGACAGGCTCATCTTCCTCCCTTGGACTACTAACAGATTTGAACTTTTCACCTCTTGGTTAGGAGTCCAGCACTTGTACTAATCCACCAGGACTCTTTAACAGACTACTGTATAGGATAAACATAACCTCTATGTGCACTTGGAAACTGAAAAACTTATGTGGCACACTTTATTGCTGTGGTCTGAAACCACACGTACCTTACGTCATGCTTATGTATGTATGGAATAAACTTGGGAGAATAAATAGAAAATAAGGGTAAGAGAAAAATAGGTGAAGTGAAAAAGCACGTTAAAACAGGAATATAAGAAACAAGGAAATTTCAGATTATCCAAATTTCTTAAACACATATTTAGTAAATGCCTTACCTGTGTATGTAACAAAGACGAAATTGGTTTTAAAATGTTGTTGATCTGCTAAGTGTTAATTGTTGTTGTTGAGTGCAATCGAGTGGAACCACTTTATAGCTAACATCTAGTGGGTTTTTAGAGGAAATAAATCTCATGAGACCAGAGATTCTACCTTTTTTCCGCAGAGTAGCTTATGGATTCAAAACACATGCATTTGAGTTGGCAGTACAACTCTCCTTACCACTAAAGCACCAAAGATTACTAAATGTTAACAAGCTCATTTAAAATTATGGTACTTAAAAAGAATTGTTTGAATTTTTTAGAAACAATACTCTTCTATGTACTGATATAATGTAACTGTCAAGTCAAAATTCTAGGTGTAGAATAATTTACAGAGCATATCACCTACATGGAAAAAAAGAGACGAGGGGGAAGAACTAAGAATATAAATATTGACTTATAAAATGTCTCTGGGTGATGAAAATGGTTTGTGCTTGACTATCCTAGATGGTGATTCTAATGGACTGTACAGCACTTTGATTTGCTTCCATAAGAACTACAGCCAAGAAAACTCTTTGAGACTGTTGCACTCTGCAAAATATGAGTTTATCATGAGCCACATCAATTTGATGGCAGTAAATCTGCTTCTGACATGGTTTGGCCTATAAGGACATAAAGTATCTACGAAGGAATTGTTAACATTCATCTGTTTCTTCTGGAAACAAGGGCTATTATGGGTAGAGGATAGAAACAGCAGGGAGATTTAGTTTTGTGCACACTTCTGAATTGTGAACTAAAAGGCCTATTTTCTACTTCAAAAAAGAAATAAATTTACTTTTGAAAAGTTTATTATAAAATGGAAGGAGACTCTAAAAAATACAAAAAATAATAGTTAGTCCCAGGACACTGAGGACACACCCACAGAAAAGTCAACTTGAGGAATTAAAAATAACACTTTCAAAGTCACTGTGTCTTCGCGTCCTTCATGGACCCTCCACCATTCCAAGTGTGATGACCTTTTCAAAGGACTGGCCCCTTCTAACAATATATCCCAAGTATAGCAAATGAAGTTTTACTATCCTTGCCTCCAAAGAGAAAAACTGAAATGACTTTTAAAACTCTGAATGCAGAAATAAGCTGGGTCGGGCTGACCGTGACGTGGTACCAAAATAATATATACGTTCAACACAATCCTAATCCAGATACCAAATACATTTTTCAAGGAGATCAAAAGGGAAACTTTCAAGTTTATTTGGAGAGGAAAGCGACCGCAAACAAGCAAAGTACTTTCAAAAAACAAAAATTAAGCAGAAGGCATAGCAATCCCTTACTTCCAAGCCTACTACTACACAGCAGTAGTAACTAAAACAGTATGATACTGGTCCAGTAAAAGGCACATCGACCAATGGAAAAGAATTGAGAACCCAGAAATGGACCCATCAATATAGGTTCAACTGATATTCAACAAGGAAATAAAACCTTGCAAATGGGAAAATAACAACATCTTCAACAAATGATGCTGACAAAACTGGACTGCTACCTGCAGAAAGCTGAAATAGGATCCACATCTCACACCATACACAAAATCACCTCAAAGTGAATAAGAGACCTCAGAGTAAAGCTGACCTCCATAAAGTTCATCAGAGACAAACTGAATCAAGCTTAGAAAGCCTAGTCTACTGTATACAGAGACAGCCAAATACAGCCAAAAAAGCACAATCTAGAGAGGATAAAATTGATGAATGGGACCTTCTAAAGATTAAATCCCTGTGTGCATCAAAAACTTTTTCCAACAGAGTGAAAAGAAAATCTACTGACTGGGAAAAAAACATTTGATTATACCATTTCAGTCAAGGGTCTCAACAGCCTAATAAAAGTTTACAGAATCCTACAGGACCTCCGCAAGAAAAAGACTGATAACAAAATGGGCAAAAGACACGGAAAGAATTTTCACAGAAGATATTTCAATGGCCAACAGACACTTGAGGAAAGGCTCAAAATCACTGGCGTTAACAGAGATGTAAATCAAAACCCAGTGAGATAACATCTCAACCCAAAAGCAGTGGCAAAGTTTAATAGGATGGTAAGTAATAAATGCTGGAGAGGATGTGGTGAGATAGGAACTCTTTTACATTTTTGGTAGGACTGTAAAATTGTACAACCACTCTGGAAGGCAGTTCGGAGTTTTCTCAGAAAGCTGAACACAGAAATTCCATATGACCCAGTGATTCCACTGCTCAGTATACACCCTGAAAAAAATGACACAAATAGAAGACTTATACACTAATGTTCACAGCAGCATTATTCATTGCCAGAACATGGAAACAGTCCAAATGTCCAACCACAACTGAATAGATTGAGAAATTATGGTACATTCCCATGACAGAATCCTGTGCAGCATGCAGGAGCAATGATTTTGTAAATCACTATCTAACTTAGGAGGGACTGGAGAGCATAATGCTAAGTGAACTTACTTAGTCCCATAAGGACAAATATTGTATACGGCCATTATGGCAGATCGTGTATGAGGATCCAAGGAAAGGTGGAGGGTGGGAACAGAGGGGTGAGGATGAGGAGGAGACTGGGGGAGTTAACCACAGGATCACACAATTGGATGGGGGAGGAAAGGGTGGGAAAAGGAAATGGGAAAGATCCAGTGTGAAAAACAATGTATATGAACTTTGTAAGTAAAGTACCATAAAATAGTAATAAAAAAGTAGAGAATTAAAAATAAATAAACCATAAATTTTAAAAAAAGTATCAATACAATAACATTCTTCCTCCAATTGTCATTCCCAGCATAGGATATCAATGCCTTCAAGGAGCACCCTGGCTCCACCTCTTCCAAAACATACTTGTTTGTCCTTTGGGCAGTCCACCTGGCTTAGAGGCCAGCCTTCCTGTGCCAATAATGCTCAGAGGTCTTGGCTAGAGCCAGCCAGTGAGCAAATTCAGGCCAGGGTGTTATCTATCCAATGCTTATTTTTATGGTTTTATTATAATGGCAGGTATCTGCCATTTGTTGTGCTGAAGAATTTGCATGATACTGGTTATAGTTTTAGAAATGTGTATGCTTGCTCTTAAGAGTTTAGCACTTACCTGTCAGTTTCTGTATTGAAATGAATCTCAGGTTGCAGTGAACCTATAGGCTAACTACGCACCTGGGTTTCAGGTATCAGTAGGGTGACTGTGTTGGACAGGTTTCAACAAAGCTTTTAGATTTAAGACAGATTAGGAAGTAGGACATCTGTGAGGAAGACAATGAATAAGGATGAAAGAAGAAGTGATGCTTTTGAACTGTGGTGTTGGAAAAGAGCACTGACCATCCCATGGATGGCCCAAAGAACAAACAGACATGTTTTGAAGAGGGTACAGCCAGAGCCTCTTTGGAGGTAGGAATGATATCCCTTTCCACGGAATATCCTCTGCCAGCAACATGCCCACACTATGGGAGACAAAGCCCATTAGTAGTTGCTAAAGGCCTGAGAATAACAGATGTGGTTGAGAAGAGACAAGAAAGTACCCTGTTGAAATCATGACAATATTTGATATCTTAATTGTGTGGATAGTCTTATGGTACAAAGTTCACATAATTTAAAACTAGACTCTTAAAATGAGTGAATTCTACTTTATGCAAATTTACCTCAATTAATTAATACCTCAATTAAGAATTACAAATGAATGAACATGTCTCCTTCAACTAAATAAAGTTTTCTTTTCTGATTATAAAATAATGTAACAGAATTTAAGGTGAAATAAAAGTTTTCTTCCAAATCATAAAAATTTTGGCAATTACTCCAAAACTGTAAGGGCTGCTCAGAAATTAAAAACAAACAAACAAACAAACAAACAAACAAAAAAAAACAAACCAAGGTGCTCAACTGTACTTTGATTAGCTCCAGTTTCAATCCCTTACGGATTTCCCAATTCCACATTACTAAATCTAGTGAATCTTTCTGATTGAATGAATTATTATTAGCAATTAATGCCATGTTTTTAAACTAAGGTATAGTATCCATCATAATTACTTAATGGAAAGATTCCCTAAACCCTAAAGAACTAGATCTGTTTTTGATGATGATCTTAAGGTATCAACACACTGATAAAACTAATTTTGATTCTATGAACATCAGATCAGTCAAGTCCTATCCTGACTATCCTCACAACACCTGCCATGCTGAGGTCTACTGCTATGATCACTGTGTCAATCTCCGAGTTTTCCTCATTTCATCTGAGCCTCTAGCCTTTCCCAGCATGATGTCTTTTCCAAGGACTCTTCCCTCCTGACAAGTTCAAAATATATGTGCAAAAAATTTCAAATCATTCTTACCTCTAAGGAACACTCTGATTTTACTTCGTCCAAGACAGATTTTTCTTTTGGCAGTCTATGGGGTATTCATTACTCTTTGCCAATACAAGTCAAAAGCACGGATTTCTCTGCAGTCTTCCTTAATTAATTGTCTAACTTTCATATGTATACAAAGCAAATGAAAACATCATAGCTTGGATCAGGCACAGTTAGGTCTTTAAACCGGCACCACTGCTCCTTTAGCATTTTGGAGAAGTCCTTGATAGCATATTTTCCCATTCAACAAATCTTTAGATGCCTTGATGGCTGCTACAATGGATGTTGGGTTTGGTTTTTTTTTTGGATCCAAGTAAAATAAAACCATTTGCAACTAGAATCTTTTATCTATCATAGTGTTGGCTATTGGTCCAGTGATAAACATTTTTGGGAATTTTCTGAGATTGAATTGATACTAAAGTTTTTAATCTTCTGGATAAGTTCTTAAAATCTCTAATGCTTGCAAGGAAGATTTTCTCACCTGTAAACAGTAGACTGTTGAGTCTTCCTCCAATCTTGATTGATCATGTTCTTCTTCATATAGTCCAGGTAGATGAATTATTAGTATGCTCAGATATAGGTATGGAGAAAGGTATGATGCACATGTTTCTTGATTTTAAACCATGCAGTGTTCCCCTGAGCTGTTGAGATCACTCCTTCTCGGTCTATGAACAGATTTTTCCATGAGCATATGTGTTCTTAAAATCTGATTGGTCTCAGCCTTAATCATAATTTGTTATTATGCACAGTCAACTGGCTTTGTGTAGTTCCTCTTAACGTTATATGCCATCAAGTTGCCTACAACTCAGAGCAACCCTACAGACAATAGCTCTGAACACTTCCCTACCCTGAGCCAGTCTTATGTCTTCAACACACCTATCCCTATTACGCATTACTGTGTCCATCCATCTCATCTCAGATCCTCCTCTCCTGTATTATCCCTCCACCCTCCCAAGCATAATGCCCTTCTCTAAGGACTGGTCCTTTCTGGCTACATACTCAAAGTATGTGAGATGGAGCTTCAAAATCCTTGCCTCCAAGGTGAAACTTGGTTTCACCCGCTTCAGGACAAACTTGTTTGTTCTCTTGGAAGTCCATGCTAATGTTCTCTATTCTTTTCTAGCACCACAACTCAAAGACATCAATTCTTCACTGTTCAGCTTTCTGATGCATAGCAAGTAATTGTGAAGGCCATGGCCTGGATCAGGTGCACCTTAGTATCTAGAGTGCCAACATTATGCTTTAGAACTCTGGAGAGGTCTTTCACAGCAGATTTCCCTAATGCAATTAATCTTTTGATTCCTGATTGTTGGTGCCAAGAGTGTTGATTGAGTAATTGAGCAAGCTGAAATTGTTAACAATCTCTTCTCCATTTATCATGCTGCTGCCAGTTGGCCCATTGGTTGTAATCTGTCTTCTTTATGTTGATACTGAAGACAATGAAGTCCTTGACTTTCTGCAGCATATGTTTCAGGTTCTTCTCAGTTTCAGCAAGCAAGGTTGTGTCATCTGTATAATGCAGGTTGTTGATGAGTCTTCCTCCAATCTTGATTCTTACTCAGAAAGTCCAGTCTCCCCTGTGACCTGTTCCACATATAGACTGAAAAGATTTGGAGATAGAATGCATCCCTGATGCACTCCTTTCCTGACTATGAACTTTGCAATGCTTTCTTGCTCTGTTCTTATGACTGTTTCCTGGTCCAAAAATAAGTTTCACATGAGCACAATCAAGTGTTGTGGGATAACCATTGTTCTCAAGGTTATCCATAATTTGTTGTGATCCATTTAACATTTATCATTTTTTATAATCTACAGATCTGGACTTAAATCCATAAAGGATTAGATCAGAAGGATTTCAATTTTTTTAAAAGGGGGTTGATTGTTGCTGTTGAGAAGTTATTAATAGTGCTAACTGAAGACTTGTATAAATTATAGCTAACTATTCAGGTAGAGTGAAAATTATTTTAATCCAGGAGTTGCACTGCTACTCTAATGGCAGAGACTCTCAGATGATTCAAATCATGCTTCAAATCCTCAGATGATTCACTGCTTCTTGGGAGAAAATGAAATAATTTCCAGGCTCAGAGAGAAAATGAAAGGGTCAGCAATGAATTAAAACAAACTCGAATGAGTGTGACTTAAGTTTTCTTCATAAATCCTATGTTTTTTCTTATATTTAATATGAAGTCACATTACTTTCTTTGTTAGTATTACTACAACAGAAATGTAATAAGCAGGGACAGTTCAGGGTTCTTCTTGTTAGGTGCCATGGAGTCAACTATGACGCACAGTAACCCAATGAACAACAGATCGAAACCCTACCCTGTATTGTGTAACTCATGTCATCCCTGATAAACTCAAGTTCACTGCTACAGTTACTGTGTCAATCCACTATATTGAGGGTCTTCCTCTCTTTCAACGACCCTCTCTCTAACTTTCCAAGCATGATTTTCCTTAAGAATTGGCTTCCCCTGACAATATGGCCAAACTATGTAAGATGAAGTTTCACCATCTTTGTCTCTAAGAAGCATGCTGGCTGCATTTTTTCCAAGACTTATATGTTCTCTTAGCAATGCATGAGATATTCAGTTCTCTTCAGCAACAGCACAACTCAAAGGCATCAATTCTTCTCCTGTCATCCTTATTCACTGTCCAACTTTCAGATGCATATTAAGTAACTGAATAACTTCAGGTGGCTTGAATAAAATATAACATAGTCTTTAAATTGATATAGCTGTTCTTCAGAACGTGGAGAGGTTCTTGACAGCAGAATTTCTGAATGCAATGTGTTTTATGGTTTTTAAAGCAGTTTAAAAACCAATGGTATTGACTGTGGATTCAAGTTAGATGAAATGTTTAACAACTTCAACTTATCACAATATATTGCCTATTGGCCTGGTGGTGAAAATTTCTGTTTTCTTAATGTTGAGATGTAGTCCATATTGAAGGCTGCAGTCCTTGATCTACTGTAACAAGTGGCACAAGTCCTTCTCGCTTACAGCAAGCAAGGTCATAACATATGTATAAAGAAAGTTGTTGAAGAGTCTTCTTCAGATCACGCCACATTCTTCTTCACTAAGTCCAGCTTCTTGAATGAGCTGCTCTGCATACAGACTGAAAAGGTATGCAGAAAGGATACATACATGATACACACTTTTAAACCATGCAGGATTCCTCTTGCTCTAGTTGGACATTAATTCTTGATTTCACAAGAACAAAATGATAACGTGTGGGGTTCCCATTCTTCTCCGTGATAGACATAATTTATAATAAAAGAAATATAAAATCAGATTGCCTCATAGTTCTTTCAAGTCTAAGTCTTTAACCAGCATGTCACCAGGGCTCCCTGAATTATAGATCATTTATTCTCATTCGCTGCAGTTGAGTTGGAAGTGACTGATAGCAGATCCTCCACAGGGATTTCAGAACCTGTAAATTGGACAGGAGGAGAGCATCCATCTTTCTCATAAGTTGAAGCTGATGTATTAAAACCACCTTTGAGTTGACAGCCCAACTCCTTATCCATTAGTCCACCAGAACTCTTGAGTTTTAGAAAGATCTGCTCAAATAGAGGTTCCTTCTTAGGGGGGACTGTACAACAATGAAAGCCATTTTTTTCCCAAAGAAAAAAACAATTTTGGGGGGGGGGTGGGAGCAAGGGAGGGAAATGTGCAACAGTGAATGATTGGAATTTCAAATTCTTAATAAACTTTCATTAAAATCTCAATTGAAAAAACAAAAATATAGCTTCCTCCTTATATCTCAAAGACATCTTTTAGCTATTCCAGCTACTAGAGATATCAAATTTCGTGCCAAGTTCAGTTTATTATTTTGTTTACCTCAGCAAAAGAAATGGATTAATTTCTATCCCAGATACTGAGTTCCACATAAGGTTTGTATACTAGGACTTATCTCCATCCTAAATGTGTTTCACTGGGATACAATCAAGTAGATGGAATGTCAACTGGTGGGTGTTAAGAATGTCAAGAAAAAATATTATCTTATTGTGTAACATGAGTCACACTCTGCATGTCATTAAGTATGTCAGATAAAGCTTTGTGTACTTGAGGGTATGTTGCTCAGGAAACAAATCCACTGGTACACAAATTAAAAATTAGGGGGAATAGTGAGTGAAAAAAGCAGAGAAAATGGAAGATGGAATTAGACTTAGATATTTATAATCATCAAACTAAGTCTAAAGGAGTCTGGAGTTCATGAGAATTCTGAGTATGCCTTGCAAGAGATTAGAGAACTGAGAATTTGCAGAAAGAATAGGGAGTTCCTAATAATTGGTTTACAATGAAAAGTC
The DNA here is from genome assembly GCF_000299155.1 of Elephantulus edwardii. Taxonomy (NCBI): domain Eukaryota; kingdom Metazoa; phylum Chordata; class Mammalia; order Macroscelidea; family Macroscelididae; genus Elephantulus; species Elephantulus edwardii. Next base: position 17,459,390 of record NW_006399788.1, on the reverse strand, counting down.
CACATGATTTATATATTCTCATTCAAATAAATAGAAGGGAACCCCCCCCCACATACTCATTTCACCCAAATGTCATTAACTACACTTACATCCAGTATTCTCTGTATTTTCACTTATGGTTAATATAGATTTGATATGTAATTACTGGAAAAAAGCCACTAAACTTTATCTGACTTATTGTCCAGTGGCAGTGGGTTATTTCCTGAGTCATATGGAAAGGAAAAAAAAAAAGAAACAAACAGAAAACACCTTAGCTAAAGTGTATATTGTTTTTATTACCTGCGTTGAGATCATGAAATGTATCAAAGCACTTTAGAGTCATCAATCATAAATATTTTAATTGCAGAAATAGAACAAACATCAAAAAATAATTATAATCTTTACACTAACTCAATAAAACATTATCTTAAAATTTCCAAGATTCTCAATTTCTACTCATGTAATTTTCCCCTCATTGTTGTAAAACTGTCAAAGAGCATCAGATACAACACAAATATTTGTTACATTAAACTGTCACCAACACCTCTACCTTTTAGCAAATTGCACCTTGATTTTCTTATTTTTTAAACCTCCCCTTGATTGTGGAGTTTTGTTGGTGCCTAGGCCAAAGAAATCATGAATTTACTTAACCTGGTGCATGACCACTGGGTTCATTTGCTCATCCCCGTAGGGTTTTTGGTTGGATATTATCTAGACAGAAGGAATGATGAAAATCTAACTGCCTTCCAGAACAAGTGTATATTATTTATAAGAGAATTCAGAGCCAAGGAAGTAAAAAGTGTGGTTAAATTATAAAATGTTCAGTTCTTAAATTGTGCAAATAATAAATGACTTTTATTATTTGAAAAAAAAAAATTAAACCAGCATTTTTGAGCTTACAGAATTTTTTCTCTTCATTTCTATTTCTGAAAACTAAACAGACACTGCAGAGCAGTAAGCCCTCAAGTCTCAAGTATCTTTCAGGTTAATTGTTTTGAATAAACAAATCAGATGATACTTGATTGTTAAAATGTCAAAATCCTTTAAAAGTATACTGACACTTTAGCTGGCTTTTATTATCAGACATACAGTTCCCTGATTAGGAGGAAGGTCAATACATACCTATCTTTGCAATACTTTTAATCTTCATTTAAAGATAAATTATAAAAAAAAGAGGTGAAAGTGGTATGAGTGTATCTAGAAAACAGTTAAGAACTTATTTTTACACATATTTTTGCATTTTAGGAATTGAAATCACCAGAGGTAAGATATATACCTATTAAATGCACTTGTAATTTTAAAATACATTAAAATTCTGGCACCCTGAATGATACTTCAAAAAATGTTTCGTCAAAGCTTTTTGTTTTGTAAAAAAGAAAACTGAGACCCTGAGAAGCTAAATTACTTGCTCCAGACTCACATGTGCATTTAGTGGCAGAACGATTAGAACCTTGGGACTCTGTTGCTATTTTACTTCTATGACTCAAGAAAATAATAAAATTTTGATACATTTCAGAGATAGTATTTTTCCTTCACCCATAATTTATTATTTAAGGGAACATTCATTCAAACAGTCTATTTCTCTGGCTCAGACTGCTCATTAATATGTTTATTCTGTCTTCTTAATTCTTCCTGGAGATGATTTACTTAACAATAATTTTTAAAGTCTTACTGTAGGAATTTTAAAACAAACTAGTATTTCAGAAACAGACACCCTTGTTACAAGGGCAACGAGATGCTAAAAGAAGTAGGAAATGTTTTATCTTGAAAGTGAATGCAGATTATACATGTTTACTATTAAAACAAAAGACTATTATTACTACCCCACAATTGTTAGTGAGAATTTAGAACCGTGGTTGACCTCTTAAAAGAGGTAAAAATTCACCCTTGGTGGGAGCAGCTGTGATACCGAGAAAGAAGCTACAAATAACATGCTGGGAAATTCAGCAGGACCTATTATTATATCCTGTTTATACTGTCATTTTTCCTATCAGTAGGACATTATTTATACAGACCCCACCCATGAACTTCTTGTTTATTATAGAAATCTTCCAAATCTATAAAAAGAAATCTCTGTAACTGTTTCTGGAACAAGCACAAATGTTGTAACTTTATATCTCACTCTACTTTTTAATTTAGCATTATTTTATTGTTGTTATGCACCACTCACTCTCACTTTCATCTAAAGGTTGATTCATAGATTTCCCATAATAAAGATGAGTAAACTAATTTTAAAATAATTCATTACAAGATTCTGAATCCTAAATTTTAGAGTTAGCTTAGTCAGATTAATATTCCTCTAACAGCACTTGAATAATTTGCTTAAAGACAAAAATACGTCTCTTTAGAGACCAACTACCCTAGTAAATGATGTCTGGAGCTGTGGTGGCCAGTAAGAATTGAACTATTAATTCAACACTTGAAAGTGTTGGAAATTTGTCCAACAGCCACTTCTTTTTAGAAAGATGGGCATTTCTGCCCACTTTAAGATTTATGGTGCTGGAAGCCAGTAAGGTGTCTCCACAGTTTGGTAACATCACAGCAATGAGACTTGAGACACTCCCCTACACAGGCACATTTCACCCTAGGTGTGCCGTTTGTGAGCCAAGTTTATTTTTGCTTTTAGTAATTTACTGCTCTTTAACAGAAATTACTAAGTCTCAGGGAAGTGAACTACGTGTAATTAATGTTAAAAAAGTAGGGAGAGGAAGAGAAAGTTTTGCACGGGCTAAAGCAGTCAAAGAAGTCAGAAAAATGGTAAAAATCAAAGCAAACAGAATTTTAAAAAACTGAAACGAGGACAACAGCCTTCTAAATACAACCAGCAATTCTGAAGCATTCAAATGAGCAGACTTGGGGATATAGTAAGTGAATTTAGTTCTTTCTTGTTGTTAGGTTGTGTGGAATCAGGTACAACTCATAGCAACCCTATAGATAGCTGATCTGAACTGTGTCCTATCCTATTGGATAGAACATAGATCCATGCCCACCATTACCTCATTTTTCAGGTCCCCACTAGATCTTTCCTAATTCCTTCCCCATCTCCCTCCATCCACCACACTCGGCAGCCTCGTGTTCCTCCTGCACAACCTCCATGGACTTTTATCTTATTAGTTATCCTTCTATGTTTATACTAATGGTCTTATGCAATATTATCCTTATGATATTGAATTTGTTTATTCAGCATAATGCTCTCCAAACTCTCCTTTGTTATATTTTACAAAATCATTGCTCCTGAGTACGGCACAGTATTCCATTGTATGAATATATCACAGTTTCTAAATGCATTTGTTTGTTGATGGACATGTGTGTTGTTTCTGTTTTCTTACTATTGTGAATAATGCTGCTAAGAACATAGGTATACAAATCTTGCTTTATGAGACTCCTGTCTGAGATGGCATTGCCAAAATGTTTTTCCCAGTTGTGGAATTTATTATTCAAAATGGCATTCTTAGCCACTGAATTTGATGGTGTCAAGTGGTTGGGAGGAAATATGAAAATAGGGTTTGTAAACCTAGCCATTCCTCTTGAGCTAGCCAATCCCTTTGTAGTAGGCGTGTTGTTGTTGGAAGCAGGAGTGGCATCCACTTCCTAAACAACATGCCTCTGGAAACTCTATGAACTTTGATAAATGTCAATAGCTATAAAAAGGCTTCAGCCTTTTTTCCATAGGGTCGCTATGAGTCATGTTCGATTTGAAAGCAATGAACAACAATAAGAAGCCTACTACAAAGGGGCTAGCTAGTCTTGTCATTCAATTGATCAATCCAGCAGCAGTAGAAGAATTTTTTCCTGCAAGTAAAGAAGCATCAAAAGAATGAAACTTGTCCCTCAAGACCAGAGCAACACCCAGAGTAGCTGAAGCAGAGGACCACAGAGCCAACATAAGATGGAGCTGATTGCAACCCCTATCCTCCAGACAGAACCATAGCTAAGCCAAGAGCCTTTGCCCAAGTTAGGTGGACAATTGGAGATTGAGCGCCAAGATTCGCAGCATGGAGAACTTTGCCTAAAGCCATTAGGCTCAAGGCTGAGGTGCCTGTGAGCATGCTGTGGAAGCTATCCTGACTTTATTCTGCTACTAACGAGGACTATAGCCTCTGACTTTCCCAGTATGGTTCTGTGTGGTCTCTGAGCTATTGCATCAAATTCTGGATCCAGGAAAGCCATAAGATTATTATTGGGCTAGGTACAAAGAGAAAGTTTGGTCTCATTTTGTCTTTTATGATTTTTATGTTTGGCGGCATTACCCTTTTGTCTCTGATCTATGTTGAATTAATTTTTGTGTATGGTGTGAGATGTGGATCAGGCTTCAGCTTTTGTAAGTTGAAATACCGCATGCTAAAGAGGTTGCTGTTTCCTTAGTTGACAGGCTTTGCTTCCTTGTTGAATACCAGTTTACCATAAGTAGATGGGTTAGTTTCTAGGTTCTAGATTCTGTTCCACTGGTCTACGTGTCTGTAATTTACTAGAACCATGTTGCTTTGGTTACTACCTCCTGTAGTAGGTTTTCAAATCAGGGAGCGCTATGCTTCCCACTTTATTTTTTGTTTTTCACAAGTGCTTTGCTTATTTGAGATCTATGTCCTTTCCAAATAAACTTGCCATCTGCCTTTCCTATCTCTTTGGGAAATGAGATTGGAATCGGTATTGGGATTCCAATAAACATAGATTGCTTTTGGTAGGAATGTCATGTTCATTATGTTGAGTCTTCCTAGCTATGAACAGGAGCTATTTTTTCATTTATGGGTCTTGTATTGCTTCTTGCAGTAATGTTCTGTAATTTTCTTTATAAAGGTCTTTTGTGTCTCTAGTTGAGTTTATTCTCAAGTATCTCAATTTGTAATTGACTACTATAATTAGTACTGCTTTCTTAGTTTCCTTATCTGTGTTTTCTTTGTTACTATAGAGGAATCCCATTGACTTTTGTATACTGACCTTATATCCTGCCACTCTATTAAACTAGTCTACTAGCTCTAACCGATTTGTTGTTGTTGTTGAATCCCTGGGGTTCTCAGTGTACACTAATCATATCATGAACATACAGTAACAGTTTTACCACCTCTTTGCCAATATGGATGCCTATTGTTCATTTTCTTATCATATTATCCTAGTAAGTACTTTCAATACAATATTGAATAGAAGTGGTGAAAGTGGGCATCCTTAGGTTTTTGGCATTTCTTTAGTCTTTTTCCACTAAGAGCAATGGTTTGGCCTTGCATATATACTTTTCACTATGCTGAAGAAATCGCCTTCTAACCTTTAAAAAGAGGATTTATGATCTAAGTAACAACTTTCACTTTTAAGGTTGACTTAAGCTCATTTGGATAGGAGAGAGAGAAAGAAAGGGAGAGGGTGAGAGAGGGAGAAAGAGAGAGATGGGTAGATAGAGAGGGGGACAGAAAGAAAGGAAGAGAGACAGAAAGAGAAAGAATAAAAGAGAGAAGGAAAGAGAAGGAGAGAAAAGGGGAGAGAGAGGGGGAGAGAAAGAAG
>NW_006399788.1:17441351-17451838 GCF_000299155.1 Elephantulus edwardii | reverse complement strand
GTAATCGGGATGGGTGTGTCAGAGGCGGTGCAGTTGGCGCAGGATAGAGCAGGGTTTAGAGCTGTTGTGCAAAGGGTCGCTATGAGTCGGAAACGACTCGATGGCACATAACAACAACAAAATAAATATGTTTATATGGTATAGACTGGTATCAGAAAAGAAGGAGAAATTCAAAACACAAAGCAGAGAACACCACTGAGCAGCCTCTTAGAATCAGGAGGTAATAATATGCAAGAAAAGCTTTAAAAGAGAAATAACCTTGAAGAAGGCAAATAGTAAATTTAAAGCTAAAAGGAAGAAAGTTAGATTTCACAGGCTGTCCATAAGGAGGAAAAGGCAGAGTTTGTTACAGAACTCAAGATGATGAGGGAAAGCTGTTACAGAGATAGCAAAAAGGAAATAAAGATGAAAAAAGCTAATGCTGTAAACAGCATTTATCTTTTTGTACACTGTGACGCAAGAAGAATATCTGTAACTCTGACAAAAATAACAGAGATGGGAAGGAAAACAAATTTTAGGAATAAAATTTTAATTCTGTTTTAAATATGCAGTGTTTAAAAAGAAAGATATGTAAAAATGTCCTAAAATAAAATTAGTAGGAAGTACAATACTAAAATAATAAAAAAACTATATTTTAAAATACTCAGACTTCAAAAGAAAAAAAGTGTTGTTATGTTTATTAGGTTCCATAGAGTTGAGTAAGTACAACTCATAGAGACCCTATGAAAAACAGATCCGAATCCTGTCCTATCCTGTGTCACCTATCTCTGACATACTTTAGTCTACTACTGCAGTCACTGTGTCAATTCACCTGGATGAGCGTCTACTTATCTTTTGTCGTCCCTCAATCTTCCCGAACAGAATGTCCTCGTCCAAGTAATAGTCTTTTATCAATATGCCCAAAGTATGTGAGATGGAGCCTTATCATCTTTGCCTCCTAGGAACTGCACTCTGGCTGCACCCTCTCCAAAATATAACTGCTCTTTTGGCAGTCCATGGGATATTTAGTACTTTTCTGAAACACCACAATTCAAAGGTATTAATTATTCTGTCATCCTTACTGACTGTCTAGCTCTAATCAACAAAGCAACTACAGAAAAGGCTATAAATCAGACACACTTCAGTCCTTAAACTGACATCATTGCTCCTCAATAATTTGGAAAGGTCCTTGACTACATATATTTTCAATGGAATACACCTCCTGATCTCTTGGCTGAGGGTACCAAGTATACTGACTCTGGATTCAAGTAAGATGAATTTGTTGACAATCTCAATTTGTATCTATTTATCATGATTTTGCCTATTGTTGTTTCTTGACAGTGAAATGTAATCTGTATTGAAGGCCGCTCAGTTTGATCTTCTGGAGCAAGAGCTTCGAGTATTCCTTACTTTCAGCAAGCAAAGTTGTGTCATCTGCATAATGCAGGTTTTTGATCAGTCTCTTTCCAATCCTGATGCCACATTCTTCTTCACAGTGCGGAGCTTCCTGACTAATTTGCTCAACATACAGATTGAATAGGTATGGAGAAAAGATGCAACCCTGAGTTGTTTCAGAACCCAAGAGATAGCAAAAGGACAGCAGAAATGAATATAAGTTAATCCTAAAAACAGTGTTTTTATACACTAAAAAGCTAGAAGAATATTTGTTAACACCAATAAAAACAACATAGTTAGGAAGGAAAGTGAGTTTGAAGAATAAAATAGTAAGTGCCATTTTAGATTTGTAGTGTTTAATGAGATAGTTAAGTAAAAATGTCCTAAAAGAAAATTAGAAGGAAATATAACACTAGAATAGAAGAATGCTCTTTTTAAAAATAAGCTAAAAAAATAAGAAGAAAAAAAGTAAAAGGCTCAAATATGTAACTTTAAGAATTGTCAAAACAAAACCAGAGTTTTAATGAAAATGATGACAAATTTCTATATCTCTAATATAAATTTTTGTAATCATTTTCATAAGATGAATTGTAGGCATTCTCCCCTCTAAGGAAAGGGCAAGTGCCGACTTTATCTTTTAAGTACGTATTGAATGGTTGGAAGAAAAACAAAAAGATGGAGATAGGGGTGCTGTGTGTTGATAAAATAATAGTGGACACCAGGTGGAAATATAACAGGAAAAAGACATTTCCAGACTGTGACTAGAAATAAAAGAACTTGTAAGTTTCACTAGAGACAAATTCAGTGAAATGTAGAGAAAGATGATAAAAATGGTATTTAATGTTTTAAATGCATGAATTTACATTTAAATGCATTCCACAGTACTAGGATTTAACTTTAGCAAAAGAAGGACCATGTGATAAAACAGGTAATGAATGTTTAAGTATATTCTCAAACAGTAGGATGTATCATGACTATTTCTGACTGAGGCAATGTTAAAGACTAGAAGCCCAATGATGTAATTGTCAGTTAAGCTAACCACCATCTCCTAGAACAGTCTATCTCAAAGCTAAATCTGGAGGACCCAGTCAAAAAGCAAATTCAGTGCCAAATGATGTTAAGAAGATAGTGCTATTTTAACAATTCTAACAAGCTCCCAGGTGATGCCAATACTGCTACTGTATTCTGAGCAATACACTGTTAGACCGTATCTTCCTTTTCAAAAAAGGCAATATTTGATATATATTGCCTATAAACCATTACAGGGTATCTTATGTTCTTAGACATATCTAAGAAATACCTAAGATATTTTATTATGACTTACAAAAACATTGGATGGATTTCAAATGCTAATATTTTGAAAGTTCAAGATGAATTATGTTTCAGGATATTAAAAATATTCATACATGCTCTCTCCTCCTTCCAGGATAAAATTGGTAATTGCTGTATTACAATTTTATAAATTTTTTAGTTGTATAAACGAGAAAATACTATTACATCAAATCTTGAGGCTGTGTAAGATTTCCAAATGTTAATAGCCATCATTTCACAGTACTCATCACTAGTTTCAGTAAATCCTGTTTACTCACAGTGTCCTTTGTAAAATAACTAAATCCTTGGAGATAAAGGTAACAATGTTTAAAAAATATCCTCTTGAACAATACTTAAAAATTACAACACTTAAATCCTTAAGACTTCTGTACTAGTGATCTCTGGTGGCCAAGTGGCAAGGAGATGCACTGAAATCCTAGAGATGTGTGGTTCAAATCCAACCAGATACTCTGCTGAAGGAAGAACAATTGCCTCCTGTACCAGTCAGATCCGATTTGATGGTACACACATAAATAATAACAATAATAATAATAATACTCCTGTACTGAAAAAGTATTTATGTAACTAAAGTCTCTTACTATAAACAAATTTTTTTTACAAAAATATACATGCAAAACAACTATGAGTTATCATCTCACCCCAGTAATAGCAAAATTTAACAGAACAGCAAGCAACAAATGCTGGCAAGGTTGTGGGGAAAGTGGAACTCTTATTTACTGTTGGTGGACGTGTAAAATGGTGCAACCACAATGGAAGGCGGTGTGGTGCTTTCTCAAAAGGTTGCAAATAGAGATACCATTTGACCTAGCAATTCCACTACTGGGAATATACCTCAAAGAAACCATAACTGCCACCTAAGCAGATATAGGCACACACATGTTTATTGTGGCTTTGTTCACAATAGCAAGGAGTTGGAAACAACCTAAGTGCCCATCAACCAACAAATGAATAGAGAAGCTGTGATATATTCACACAATGGAATACTATGCTGCATTGAAAAACAAGGAAACTCATGCAATATTATTAAAAATTGGTGATCCTGGAGGACATTATGCTGAGTGAAATATCTCAGTCACACAGGGTCAAACACTGCATAGTGACACTGTTGTAAAATGGGACTGATCTTCGGGTTCGGGGGGAGACTGAGAAAGATGGGATAAATTATGTATACTGCATTGAAATAGATGAGGGAGAAAACTGTTTAAAAGGAATATATGATTAGGTATTATTGTCATGACAGGAGTCCAGAACAAAGGCTGCATAGTGGAGTGGACTAGGGGGAAGGATTGTAAAACAATGAAAGAATTTTACTTTTCAAAGAGAAGAATGAACTGGCAGGGAGGGATGGGCAGGAGAAGTGCAACAATGAATGAATGGAAATCCAGAGTCTCTGTAAATTTTCATTAAAATAATTAAAAAAAAGAAAAAATAAAATAAACCCACTATATGTATTTGTGCACTTACACATACACACACATTACATAAGACTGGCAGATTAGGTTCTCAGGATGAAATTTAAGAATCAAGTTCATTTTTAACCAAATTAATGATTAATAGTAACTGTCTTAGAAGAAGTGTAGCCAGAATATGTTCTTTAGGAGTGAGGAGGGGGAGACACTGTCTCATATAGTCTGAACATGTTATTTGGAGGGACCAGTCCCTGGAGAAGGACATCATGCTTGGGAGAGTCACAGCAAAAACCAAAGATGCTCAACAAGACGGACTGACAAAGTGGCTGCACCAATGGGCTCAAACAGCCCCAACTGTGAGAGTTGTGCAGGAGTAGAAAGAGCTTCCTTCTGTGGTACGTGCACTATGAGTCAGAGCTGACACAAAGGCACTTAACCGCCACCACCTTTTAGATCAATTATGGTATCAGTACCTGGAGGACAGAAACAGTATCTTAAAATTGGTAAGTGTTGCAGAAGATTAAATTTAACTATTCCATTAGAAGCTGACAAGTTCAATGTAATGTAGCCTGCTAGAGTTTAAAAAAAAAAAAATTAAGGAAAGGGAAAGATTCATCCTGGTAATTTTCATATGTATCAACTATATCTTTGTCTGCAAAATGTAGGTGAAGCAATCTCTGGTTTCTCTAATGATGATGTCAAAGTTAACTTTAACAAAAGTCTATAAATTATTGATAGCCAAGAAAGGAAAGTCACATTTTAACCAGAAAAAGACATGTTAGCCCAAAATATAAGAACTTCTAATAAAAAATTCAATCTGAATAGAAGATGACACATATACACCACATACTAGCAATGGTACTAAGGTGGGAATAGAGTTGCAAGGATAATGGGATGGGAAATTAACAACAAAGAGAAGACAATGGTAATAGCTATTTAACTCTCATCTTCTCAGTAATGGTTAGAAAAAAGCTTTCACATACAGGAGAGTGCTTAAAACACAAACTTCCTTTATCCTCATGAGTCATTTTTTAATTGATAAAGTCAGAAATTAAATTTGGAAAACTGCAGAGCTTTTAAAAATATGGTAAACAGGCAGGAGTTGGATGTGTATGTGTCATAGCTATGTGACAATTGAAAGCAATGAGATAAACCCTTTTACTCATAAAATAGGGAAATCTGTGCTTACTATAAAAGCTATAAAATTTACAGGCACAAGTCAAAAAAAAAATCACTAGAGATGTTTCATGGTATCAGACACAATGGGTTTTAAATCACAGGCATATATTATTATGCCTAAGTTGACAGCTCTGCACTGCAATGCAGAAAAGCAAGCAATATTCCAACATCTGCACTTACAGGCAGAGATCAGACATGATTCCAGAATAAAGGGCTCTTTAGCTCTTACCTGTTACCTGTGCAACAACTGCTTGGGAAATCCTCCGATTGGCAAGAAAGGCTTTGATTTCCTCTTTTATCACACTGCTGTCCCTCCTAACAAAAACAGAAGACAAGACCAACAATGTATGTTGAAGGTAGAAATCCTCTTTGCTAAGAAAGGTGAAGCAGAAAGGTGAGAAGGACACAGAAAGAAAGGACACAAAAATAAAAGGTTAACAGACCAAATATATGAAAATGTAGACTCAAACAAACCAAGAAACATCAACAAATATTAAGTCCTAAAACACCACATCATCAGACAGACGCTTTAGTGAATCCACAGTAGATATAAGTCTCATACCAGAAGGATGGTTAATCGCATGCTGTGTATAATTCACATTAGGAACAAGGCTGCCATATGGTTATATACAAAGTTTCATTACAGGGAATGAATATATCTTACACAGACAGAAATCCTACAAAAATAAAAAGCAACAACAACAACAAAAATCAGATGTAAGTAGACTGGGTTTGCATGTTAATTATGCAACTGCACAAATGAGGTTTATTTTAAAACCTGGTAAATAAATAAGAAGAAATCCCTTTGATTAGTAAATAAATAGAAATCTCATCATCCTCTCAATTGCTATAAAACTAGCCATTTAAAAAAATGCTTTTGGAAAAAAAAATGTTTTCATCCTTAAATTTGCCGTATTTCCCCATGTAAATTAAAAGAATATTTAAAGTGGCATGGGTTGAATAAACATTTTAATATTTAAAGAGCATTATTAATTTCCTATTACATATATGTCAGAATATTTTGCATTTGAATTTACACTATATTTTGTGTCCTATGGATTAACTGTTACAGACTTCATTTGTTCTGCAATAGGAAGCTTTGTTAAAGTTTTTACTTATTTAAAAATTCAACCAATTCTCAGAAGACTAGATATTCACTCGATTGACCCTTAAAATGGAATCCTTTATGTCCAAAAGGATTACATAGAGTACTGTTTTGGTTTTTCCTCAAAAGTAACACAGAAAAATAATTATCTATTATCAGTTATCTATGGTCTCAAGCTCTTAGAAATATTTAATTTTTATAGTTATAATAAGCAATAAATGTTGATGAGGATATTAAAAACTTGAACACTGATAGGTTGTTAATATAATCAGTTACTTTGGAAAAGAACTTGTTAATTTCTTTAAAGTTCATAATTCACCATATGACCAAATGATTCTACTTCTAGATATTTGGTCACTAGTAATTAAAGTTAGAAGCAGCAGTGGCATCCACTCCCTAAACAACATGTCTCTAGAAACTCTGTGAACTTTGACCGACGATAGTTACAGAAATGCTTCTGGTATGGTTTACAGTTGTGCTTGACTCCATGGCAACCATCATCAACAACAAAAATTATGTAATTCAAGGGTCAGCAAACTATGGTTTATAAACTACATGCACACAGCAGCCTGCTTTCATGCAACTATAAATGAAGGGTAGTTTTCACAGATAAACACTTAAATTGATTCCATGACTGACACAGTAACTTTAAACTCCAATTAGGCAACATATTTCCTCTAAAAATTTTCTACTCCTTACAGGAGAGGACTTGTGTTACAGAATACATGAATTCTCAATTATTACTTAAATATTTTTAATTATGTCAATAAAAGTTTTGTGGAATTTTATTCCCTCAAACATAAACATCTATGTATGCCATATTGTCAATTTTGCCTGTGAAATACAAAAGAGAAAATGCTAAGAATTTCTGTGGCTTTTTAAAATTAAAATTTTGCCAGAAAAAAGTCTGCTAATTCTGATCTGGTATGATACAAAGTTTATGTAACCTTTAGAAATCATTTTAAGGATGGAATCCAAATTCCTTATAGAGGCTCAAATATTTCTATAGATTATTTAGAAAATTTTAATGCAAAGTATTCTAACTCCTCCCCTGAAAAGAAAACGATGATACAACCCAAATCAGTTATTTCAACTTCTTGGTGACATGAGGCTACTATGTTGTTATAGAGACCTTGCTCTCTTTTGGAAGTTCTGGGAAAGAGAGGAAGGTGAGAGTGGCTGACAATTCTCACTCAAAAGATTCCTAATAGAAGAAATCAGCTCTCTAATCCTATTTTTAAAATTTCTACAACTAAGTTATTTTCTGATCTACATTTTAACAATATGTTTGTATTTGAAATATTTCTTTTAAAGCATACATTTTTAATTTCAAATTAGGTCTATAAGAGATGTACACAGTAAATATATTTTAAAAACAAACATAAGAACTGTTGATTAAAACACAGGTATTGATGAACAGGAGATGTCTTTATCATTAGGTTTTCCAAGAGGCTTAGGTATAGAAAATAATAACATCATATGGTTTCTGATACATATGAAAGTAATCTGACAAGAAAAAAAAAATTAAAACTTATTTCAATGCACAGAGTACTCTAGGAAAATGAAAAGTTTAAGAAATTATTTACCAATATATAATATAAAATGTGTTGTCTGTAATAAAATAATTAAATTGTTATTTTCTTAACTGCTGAATAAATTTATTTAAATAACTTTAAATCCAATTCATCTTTAATAGGCTCAAGTCTTTTATAAGAACTAATACTCTATTTGACACTGGGTGATGCGGCTGGACTCTGTAAGTTGGAAGCTCCTACTTTGGTCGAGGGTCATGTGGTGTGGAATGTTTGGTTGTTTTTATTTAAATAGCTTCTTGTTTAGAGTCAACAAGACCTCTTAGAGGGCCCTTTTTTTCAGGCCTCATGTTATTGTATTTTGGAGGAACACTCTTCCAAGTTGAAGCACTCTTCTGTCAATTTGCTGTACTGAGGTAATCTGGGTTTGCTGGGTAATCTGGGTGATGCAGAACCTTGTGTAATTGGGGGGTGAAATGCCATAACGGTTGCCCGTGGTGTTTGGTTGAACTCCCAGTTTAAGATAGGTTGGGAAACAGGAGTGGCATCTACTTCCTAATTCACATGCCTCTGGAAACTCTATGAACTTGGGGAAACTACGATAGTTATGGAAAGGTTTCAGGTCTTTTGGTCATAGTGTCGTGCTCCACTTGATAGCAATTAACAACAACAACAACAACAACAACAGTATTCGATTATTCTAAAGGGTATTATTCAGATTGTAAATTATTCACAACTTTGCAGTATGGTACTATCAAGGGACTGCAGCATAAAAAGTATGCAAGATATGTATACTTTAAAGTATGCACTTTACTTTCACAGAGTACAGGTGAAGCTACCTGGCAAGTTTTAAAAACCCACAATGAGCCTAACAAAACCAACCTATCTTCCTCTACAGCTTCCCTAAAGACAACTTTTCATATACAAAACATGGCTAAGTAATAAAATTAAGACTTTAGTTTTTTAATTTGGTAAAATTAGTCCTAAAACTTCCTTCAGAAGGCTGTACAATTTTTTAATTCTAGAAATGAAATAATGTCAAATGTGTGCACATGTACTACATACAAAAAATTAATGTATAAATTTTCAAACTGAAAAATAGTAAAAACCTCTGATGGTAGTTTTTTTAAAACATTGGAAAAGTTCTCATAGAAACAAGTAATTCTTTATAACTATGTAAAACTAAGGTAATTATCTGTATCAGATACTTGGTGACAGACATGAAAAGAAGTCTGTAAAGTCAATTTAGATACAAGCAATGAGATGTCATTTAGTTGGTTTTCTTTCACCGCAGTCAAGTCTTTTATGTATTTAAAACTTCACATATTGCTAGTTTGTCCTGGTTACATTTCACTAAGTCTATCATTCACAGTGATCTAAGAACAGATCAAAATCTTGCCCTATGCTCTTGTGCCATCCTCACAATTTCAGCCATGCTCAGTCAGTGGATCACACGCTGTTGATACTGCTACACTATTTCTCTCTCTCTCAGTCTCTGAATCTGGTCTGCCTCATAGCTGATCCTCCAGTTGGTTTTCAAGGATATAAATCACATGGAAGTAGACAGCTCTTTTCTCTCATGTAAAGCAGCTGGCAGATTTAAACTGCTAAGAAAATAGTACCCTTGAATTAGCAGCTCAACTTTTTACAGATTATCCAAACACAGCACCCTAATGTTGTTGCTAATTATAATCAATTCAGTCCTGGAGTAATAAAAGAGTATTCACAATTTGATGAAACCACTGAAATCTGCGGTTTCTATAGCTTATTTATCCAAAATAGACAAACATGTCTTTCTTAAAAACTTCATCTGAAAGCCCTGCTGAAACCTGTTTGGGATTACAGCAATTTGCAAGCCTCCAATGACAGAGATGATGGTTGCACATGAAATATAATGGCTAGGACTCAAATCTATGTTTCCTGTACAAAAGCTGAAAACTTTACCATTAAATCAATGCAAAACATATTTCTACGAACCTCACTTTTTCTTACATCCCTTGGCCCCTGTTTATGTGTTCTCTTTCAAATTGTTAAATTGTAATCTAGGAAATAACTGATTTATTAGTAAAAAATGTCATTTATTTGACTTCTAATCTTTTCTTTCTCTGAAATTTTACATCCACCCTAATGAGAATAAATCCCTTACTCTTCCCTTGTCTTATTTAAATCTCTCATTTTTCATGATTTCTAGATCTCAAGACCCAATGGAATCCAAGAGCAGAGCAGAATGACCTTTTCTCTGATTCCAAGTCTTACTTCCAAGATAAGCAAGCATGTTTTCCCTTGGAACCACTGCCAAATTGGATAGTTTCTACCTAAGAATCATATTTATATAATTATAATTTTATAACTATAATATTATAAACAATATCATAAAGGGCTGTGCGAGGAAGAATGTGGCATCAGGATTTGTGGAAGAATCATCAACAACCTACGTTATGCAGCTGACAACAACCCTGCTCGCTGAAACTGAGGAGGACCTGAAGCGCTTGCTGCAGAAGGTCAAGGACTGCAGTCTTCAATATGGATTGAAGCTCAATATCAAGAAAACAAAGA
>NW_006399788.1:17440681-17441251 GCF_000299155.1 Elephantulus edwardii | reverse complement strand
TTAGTAAAACAGTACTTGACCTTTAATGTTATCCATTAAATCTGCATTGGCTTTACAAATTGCAGTGTAGTATGAACAATTCTAGATTGAGAATCAGAAGTGTGCCAAGACTGACCTCAATGACTTTTTGCAGATTACTTAAATTAACTGGGCTATCGTTTCTTTACTTATGAAAAGAAAGAGTTAAGTTGAAAGTAATATTTCTAACTTAATCTTTTAAGTGACTGGGTGTAGAAGAGATCATAGGTGAGATCTGAAGAAGCAGCGTTCAAAATACAAGGCTAGTGAAAGCCAAATTTTTACTAGCCTTAATTGAGTAGTAAGTCAATGAGGAATGAGAGAAGGGAGGGATGAGTTAATAGAATAGATTACTTTCTTGGGAGTTTTTAGCAAACAAGTTAATTATAAAAAGTATAAAGAATCAAAGAGTAATATAATCAAAGGAAGAAATATTCAGGCTGGTAAAGTAACTATGTTAGAGATCTATATTTGTTCCCATTCCAAAGAAAGGTGACCCAACTGAGTGTGGAAACTACAGAACAGTGTCATTGATTTCACATGCAAGCAAGA
>NW_006399788.1:17420905-17428626 GCF_000299155.1 Elephantulus edwardii | reverse complement strand
TTATAATTATATACATTCCACTATTTTTATAGCTTACAGAAGCACCACTTTTGCTCAGGCCTCACTTAACATCTGGCTATATTAACCAGTATTTCTTTACGGAAATACTCCCTTTTTACAATATACTTCAGTGAAATCTTTGTCTTTTCCCCAGATGAAAAATATCTTTTCTTCCAAAGACTAATACATTTCAATTTTTATTGTGATTTTAGTGAAAGCTTAAAGAAGGGTATTACTTGATACACGTTTACTGCCCTCCTCTTTCTCCAATTCATTTTGTAATGCATGTCTGCTTCCAGACTGACAACTGCCATACATACAAGGTTTAACCATCCATTCCCTTCACACAGTTTAACTTCTCTCCCCTCACGGTTGTCCATTCTACTCTATTTTATAACAGTGGTACTACATGCAATATTTATTCCTTAGTGAAAGACATTTCACTGAGCATAATGTCTCTCAGACTCTTCCATGTTGTGCTGTGTTTCCATTGTGTGAATGTACCACAATGGTTAATTTTAGCAGTTTAATTAGACTATCCATGTAATAAAGTAGTACATGCTATTGTTATATTTTTTCTTATTCTTGCCTTATCATTTCTAGTGGCCTATAAATTGTGTCTTATTCATCATGGGCTTTACAGATGCAACAGCAGTAATGTTTTAATTTGCTTAATAAATGAGTAAATCTGTAGTTTAAGGTAAAACATTTCTCAAAGCAGAAAATTTGAACTAGATAATTTTGACATATTTTCCCTTTCTAAATTAAAAGATATTAAGTACTTTCAATGTGAAAGTGGTATGCTTAAGTTACCTTATATGTTGTCGTTGTTATTATATGTTGTCAAGTCACTTGTGAATCATTGTGAGTCTATGTACAATAGCCCTGAAACTTGCTCTATCCTGTGCTTACCTTATTGTCTCTGACACACCTAATCCAGTTATCTGAGTCACTGAATCAATTCATCTCATAGAAGGCCTTCCTCTTTTGCGCTGTCCCTCCACCCTTCCAAGCATGATGTCCCTCTCCAAGGACTGGTCACTACTTGCAGCATGTCCAAATTATGTCATTTGAAGCTTCAAAATCCTTGGCTCCAAGGAACAGCCTGGTTTCACCCTCTCCAGGACAAATCTGATTGTTCGCCTGGAAGTCCATGGTATATTCAATACTCTTTTCACCATAACTCAAAAGCATCAATTCTTTATCATCCCTAGTCATTGTCCAGCTTTCTGATGCATAGCAAGTAATTGCAAAGCCTGTGGCCTGGATGAGGCACACCTTAGTCTCCAGACTGACATTGCTGCTCTTTAGTACTCTGGAGACATCACTGACAGCAGACATTCCCATGCAATTCATCTTATATGCTTTTAGTTAATATATACTATACACACTTAGTGGGCAGGCAAGTGGTAAAGAATGGTGCTCCCAACACAAAGGTATGCGGTTCGAATCTACCAGCTGCTCTGAAGGATAAAGATAGGATATTGCCTTCTGTGTGATTAACTGCCTATGAAAATCCACTACAGTGTCAGCTACGGGTAGGTTCCAATTCAAAAGTACACAACAACAATAATAACAACATATATACATACATACTTTTGGGAGCTGCAGTGGCCTAGTCAGCACCTTTGTTGCCAACCTGAAAGGTAATCTGTCTTTTGTTTGCAGTCACTGAAAACCTGCTAATAGATGAGCTGTGAGTTGTTTAGTATTTGACAGAATTATTTTAACTTTGTTTTTTACTTTAATATATAAATTAGGGAGCTCTGGTAGCCTAGTCTGTAATGATATGTCCTGCTAACTCACAGGCTACATTCCTCTGGCAGTTTAAATTGACCAGAAGATCCACAAGGAGGGATGGACCATATACTGCTGTATAATATACAGACTCAGAAACATATGGGAGGATCAGTGTTGTTGTTAGGTGTTGATGAGTAGAGTAGGACTCACGACAACCCTATGAACAAAAGATCTAAACCCTGTTCTACTCTGTGCCATCCTCACATTTCCTGACACACAAAAGCCCTTGCAGCAGTCACCATGTCAATCTATCCACCTGGTTGAGGGTCTTCCTCTCCTTCGCTGACCCTCTACCCTTCCCAGCATCATGTCCCTCTCCAAGGAATAGCCCCTCCTAGGAACATGTCCAAAGTATGTCAGGTCAAGCCTCATCATTCTTGCCTCCAAAAAGCACTCTGGTTGCACGCTCTCCAAGACATAGCTATCTGCCCTCTTGGCTTTCCATGGGATGTTCAGTGCTCTTTACCAACACCACAGCTCAAAGGCATCAATTCTTCTTCTATCATCCTTATTCACTGTCCAGCTCTCAGATGCATAGCAAGTAACTGTAAAGACTATGGCCTGAATCAGATGCAACTTACTCTTCAAACGGATATATTTTCAACAATTTGGAAAGGACCCTAACTGCAGATTTTACCAGTGTAATTCATCTCCTTATTTCCTGACTGCCGGTATCAAAAGTGTTAATTGTGGATACAAGCAAGATGAAGCTGTTGACACTTTCAATCTCCTCTCCATCCATCATGATGCTGCCTATAGGTCCAGTGGTAAAAATTTTTGTTTTCTTGCACTGAGATGCAATAATTCAAAGACTATATTCCTTGATCTTCTACAACAAGTGCTTCAAGCCTTCCTCACTTTCAGTAAACAAAATTGTGTCAGCTGCATAAAACAAGTTATTGATGAGTCTCACTCCAATTCTGATCCCACAATCCTCCACATAGAGTCCAGCTTCTCAGATAATTTGTTCAACATAAAGACTGAATAAACATGGAGGGAGAATACAACCCTGGCACATACTTCCCTCCCAATAACAAACTATGCAGTGTTTCCCTGTTCTGTTCCCACAACAGCCCCTGTTCCAAGTACAGATTCTGCATGAGCACAAGCCAAGTGCTCTGGGATTCCCATTTTTCTCAATAAGTAAGTGATATACACGTTAGGCTATCTCACAGACTTCCAGAGATGGAGGAAAACATACTAAGACAAAGTACTTCACAGGTTAAAAAAAATTACTTACAAATGCTTCTTTCATGTTTGAAGAAAAACCTGCTGTTTTGTTTTCCACCCATGGAAATAAAATGTAATTTAAATTTTTAAAGATAATGCTAAAAGAAAAATTATCTCTATATATAATTAGCAAGTGCCTCTTTCACTCTTTCATCTTATTACTTACAGAACAAAAATATCCTACTTGCAAAAGTAAATACTCTAATGTTAGGCCTACATATAACCAACTTGGAAGAAAGTCTTGGGCCTTTTGACATAATACAAATACATGCATAAGATTAAATACAAAAGTAGTAAAGATAATCTCTTTTAAGTATAGCACTGATTACCAATTATGATAAGCCTTATTGGGACTGTTATTTTACAATATAGATAACAGATGTTTGTTATCATGTATATACGTATGTATTTATCAGCACATATAAACACACTCACACATATGTATATATACACAAATATAGCAACATACAATTTATAAACTAATTAAAATACAAAATGGATCTTCATTCTAGATTTTTACTCTCAAAGCCTCTGTAAAATATTACATTCAACAATTTGTTGAGTATTTACATGCTACTTTTTGTATTTTCATAGTGAAAAAAAATTAATAAAGTAGCACTTTCTTTCTTAGAAAGTTAATCAAGTGCATAGTGATAACTTCAGTTCTACCAAAAAAGAGAAAAATTTCCACTATATATCTTGAAATTGTGAGAAGTTGTGTTGAAGGATTATAAGATGGAAACAAAAACATCTTGTTGAGTGTGCAAGAGGGCAGAGGACATGATTAGCAAGAGGTGAATCATTTATGTAGAAAATGATGTGAAGATACAATCAGGCACCCATTCTAGTATAACTCATAGCAACCTGACTCCTATACTATCCTGTGTCATCTTCATAATCTCTGACACACTGTGTAATGACTTGTGTGAGTGTCTTCCTCTCATTCACTACCCCTTCACCTTCCGAAGCATGATGCCCTCCTCCAAGGAACATTCTTGAAGTACTTGAGATGAAAATCCATCATCTTTGCCTCCAAGAAGCATTCTGATCTGTTCTTTAGTCAATCCATGAGATATTCAGAACTCCTCTCCAAATTACAGTTCAAAGGCATTAATTCTTCTCCTGTCATCCTTATTCACTGCCCAGCTCTCAAAAGCATAGCAAATGACTGAAAAGATCCTGGCAAGAACCAGGTGCACCTTAGTTCTGAAATTAACAATGGTTCTCCTCAATAATTTGGAGAAGTCCCTGACTGCAGACTTTCCCAGTCTGCTGTCCCAAAAACCACAACATAGGGAAAATCTGTTACAAGAGGTCTCTTTAAAATTCTACGGAGCAGTGAAATAACTTCAAAGACTAAAGTGTACCTGATACAGAGCCAAGATACTGTCAATCACCTCATGGACATATCACCAAAATCATACTTTCCTACTACTAATCCTTCTTTGTTTCCAACTTTTGCATTCCAGTCACCCTTTACTGTTAATGTACCTTGGATGCATAGTTGACCAATTTGATAGAAATCTTCTACTTCCTCCTCTTTGGCTCTAGTTATTGGTGCATATAGTTGAATGATTGTGACATTAACAAGACTCTGTTGTATGCATATGGATATTATCCTGTCAATCACATTGTATTTCAAGATGGATCTAGAAATGGTCTTATTGACTATAAAAATAACCCTGTTTTTCCTCACCTTTGCATTTGCATTTCCAGCGCAGAAGATCCTATGATTATGTGAGTTAAAATATCCCAAGCCACTCTATCTCAATTCATCAATCCTCAGTAAGTCAATATTTCCGTATACCATTTCTGCATAGCAAAAAATAAGTCCCCAGGAATAGATGGTATACCAATTGACTTATTTCAGCTAACAGATGCTTCCCTGGATGTGCTCACCAAGCTGTGCCAAGAAATCTGGAGAACAACCACTTGGCCAACTAAGTGGAAGACATCTATATTTGCTCCCATTCCAAAGAAGGGTGATGCAACAGAATGTGGAAACTACAGAACAATATCACTGATTTCACATGCAAGCAAGATTCTACTGAATATTAGCCAAAAACGATTAGAACAGCACATCTGCAGAGAGCTGCCGGAAGCCCAGGCTGGGTTTAGAAGGGGACATGGTACTAGGGATATTGTAGCTGATGTCAGATGGATCTTAGCTGAAAGCAGGGAATACCAGAAGAGTGTCTATCTGTGTTTCATTGATTATACAAAGGCATTTGACTGGGTGGATCATAACAAACTGTGGCTGACTCTGAGAAGAATCTGGGAATCCCAGAACATTTAATCGTGCTAATGCGAAACCTATACTTGGACCAAGAGGCAGTCGTCAGAACAGAGCTGGGCAACACTGCATGGTTCAAAATTGGGAAGGGTGTACACCAGGGATGTGTCCTGTCTCCATACCTTTTCAATCTGTATGCAGAGCAGATTATCTGAGAGGCTGGGCTCTATGAGGAGGATTGTGGGGTCAAGAATGGCGAAAGGTCTATTAACAATCTCCGTTATGCAGATGATACAACCCTGCTTGCTTAAACTGAGGAGGACCTCATGCGCTTGCTGCAGAGGGTCAAGGACTGCAGCCTTCAATATGGACTGAGGCTCAATGTCAAGAAGACAGAGATTCTCACCACTGGACCAATTGGTAGCATCAGGAAGGAAGGCAAAGAGATTGAGATTGTTCACAACTTCAGTTTGCTCGGCTCCACGGTCAACACTCTTGGCACCAGCAGCCAGGAAATAAAAAAAACATATTGCGATGGGAAAGTATGCTGTTAGGGACCTCTCTAAAGTAACCAAGAGCAACGGTGTCTCTCTGGAGATTAAGGTGTGCCTGATACAGGACATGATCTTTGCAATCACTTGTTATGCATCAGAGAGTTGGACAATGACTAGGGAGGATAGGAAAACTGATGCCTTTGAGCTGTGGTGCTGGAGAAGAGTATTGAATGTTCCATGGACTGCCAAGAAAACAAACAGATATTCATCTTGGAGAGGGTTAAACCAGGCTACTCTTTGGAGACAAGGATTCTGGGGCTAAGTCTGACATACTTTGGACATGTTGTAAGGAGAGACAGGTCCTTGGAGAGGGACATCATGCTTGGTAGGGTGGAGGGACGGCGCAGGAGGGGATGACCCTCTATGAGATGGATTGATTCAGTGACTGGGGTAATCGGGAGGGTGTGTCAGAGGCAATGCGATTGGCACAGGATAGAGCAGGGTTTAGGGCTGTTGTACACAGGGTCACTATGAGTCGCAAACGACTCGACAGCACATAACAACAACAACAACAACCATTTCTTCCTAAACAATGTCCAATTTCCCAACAATTATGGTTCTCACATTCCACGTTCCAATCACTAGTGTCTGCTTGCCAACTGTTCCTCTTCATTTGTGTTTCCCATTAGGAGATCTCAGCCTCCAGTGTCAAATTTGCCAGTCTGATCTAATTGGTTCACCACTGGGCCAACTGGTAGCACCATGATAGATGGAGAAGAGATTGAGATTATTAACAATTTCAGCTTGTTCAGTTTCACAATTAACATTGTTGGAACCAGCAGTCAGGAAGTCAAAAGAAGAACTAGATTAGGAAAGTCTGCTGTCAGGGACCTCTCCAAGGCTCTGAAGTGCAAAGATGTCAGTCTAGAGATTAAGGTATGCCTGATCTAGGCCATAGTCTTCACAATTACTTGCTAGGCACTGGACAGTAATTAAGGGATGACAGAAGAAGAATTGATGCCTCTGAGTTGTGGTGCTGGAGAAGAGAATGAAACATACCATGGATTGCCAAAAGAGAACAAATAGGTCTGTTCTGGAAGAGATGAAATCAAGTTGCTCTCTGGAGGCAAGGATTTTAAAGCTCCATTTTATGTACTTTGAGGATGTTGGCAGGAGGCACCAGTCTTTAGAGGAGAACATCATGCTTGGAAGGGTAGAGGGACAGTGCAAGAGAGGAAGAGCCTGGAAGAGATGGACTGAAACAGTGGCTAGGGTAATAAGTGTGTCAGAGACAGTGAAATTGGTTCAGGACAGGGTTCAGAGCTGTTGTACAAAGGGTAGCAATGAGTTGCAAATGACTTGATGGCACATAACAACAACGTACTTATGTGAAAGTTAAAAAAATAAAGAACTGATGGGTTAGAATTGTGTCACTGGCAAAGAATGCTAAAAATGTAATCAACTGACAAAAGGAGTAAGTCAGAATGCTCTTTGGAGAAGGACACTATGCTCAGCAAAGTAGCCTGTCAGTGAAAACAAGAAAATCGTCAAAGCGATGGATTGACATGATGGCTGTGACAATGGGTTGAAGTATAGCAGAGACTGTGAAGATGGCATGGGTTCAGGTAAGTGTTTTGGTTTATTGTGCCTAAGGTTGTTAGAAGTCAGAGCATACTGGCTATCACTTAACAATAACAACAGAGATCAACAAGTATACTCCTTCATCATCGTAATATGAAAAGAGCAAGCAGTAGATAGCCCTAAGGCTACCTAATCTAAGAGTCACAACTTAAAAATTTCTCTAACATACCCCACATCAAAAAATTCACTTAGGAAGTAATTGATGTGAAGTGGCAAATACCTCTTGGGATGATTATTCCATTAAAGCATTCACAAATTATACAGACATGGAAATTTATTTATGGAAGCAACAGGAATCAGCAACATGTTGGTAATAAACATAC
>NW_006399788.1:17419550-17420670 GCF_000299155.1 Elephantulus edwardii | reverse complement strand
AGAGAATAGTGCAACAATGAATGAGTGGAAGCCCAAAATCTCTGTAAATGTTTATGAAAATTAATAAAATATAATTATAGAAAATGGAATTTTAAATCGGGAGCACCATAATAATTTTGTGTTGCTAACTCAAAGGCCATAGTCCTCTTGTGGTTCAAATCAATCGGCTGCTCCATGGGAGGAAAATGATGGGTAGTTCCTTCTCATGCAACTTACAGATTCAGAAACCTGATGGTAGGTCAATTATGACTTGGGCATGACATGATGGCAATGAGTTGCTGGGTTATTTTTTTTTGCCTTCCTGACCTTAGAAGGAAAATTGTAATTGGTAATGCTAAGAAAAATGAGAGGTGGCAAGCACTGGGGGAGTAAAGGACAATGTCACTATGTCAGAGGACCAAAGAAAGCCAAAAGGCCCAGTGAGATGAGACTCCATACATTTGTTGTAAGATGCCAATGAGCCACCTCCTATCAATGCTATGAACGAAAGCGGAAGTCTTGCCCTATTCAGCACCATCCTCACAATCTCTGATAAGCTCAAGTGCAGAGGACAGCAAAGGGCAGTTGTAAGAAAGAACCAGAGAAAGTGAAAAAGATACTATCTCACATAATAAGTGGAATCTGGTAGGTAATATAGTACAAAATACCTAAATGTTTGAGCTAGAAAACTGAGTATTTGTGACAGCGAGATTAACTATACAAATTGCAGTGCTGCTAAATGAAGAGTTAGTAGTAAATTTTAGACTTTTACTATGCTATCTTATCTTCTCGAAGGTTGTAAACATCAAGTTTTCCAAACTTTTTATTAGTATAATACACATAGGAATTTACTACTAAGTAAAAAACAAAATAAAACCAACTATCAAAATGGCAATGACAACATTCTAGCTACAATGACTGAAATAACTTTTACTTATTTGCCAAAACAGTTCTATCTTTAAATTCTGACAGTAATACTTATGTTAGATTCAAAAGCAACATCTAAATTGTGACCAGCTACTTAAACAAATAAAAACACAGTCAAGGAAGAATTCAAGATACTAAAGAGCTGAACAGAAGATTCCAAAAGGCTGCTCGGAATGACAAAGCAAAATACTACAATGAAATGTGCGAGGAACTA
>NW_006399788.1:17405898-17418125 GCF_000299155.1 Elephantulus edwardii | reverse complement strand
AGAGGGTTAAACTGGGTGGCTCCCTAGAGGCAAGGATTCTGAGGCTTCGTCTGACATACTTTGGACATGTTGCCAGGAGGGACGGGTCCTTGGAGAAGGAGATCATGCTTGGGAGGGTGGAGAGACAGCGCAGGAGGGGAAGACCCTCTATGAGACGGATTGATTCGGTGACTGGGGTAATCGGGATGGGTGTATCAGATGCGGTGCGGTTGGCGCAGGATAGAGCAGGGTTTAGAGCTATTGTGCATAGGGTCGCTATAAGTCGGAAACGACTCGATGGCATATAACAACAACAACAACAATGAAAAAAAAATCCAGTAAGTCCTCTATTTCATTTTAGAAGGTAAGTAAGAGTTCTGCAACTTATTTTATAAAACTATTCATTATAGAAATTACAATGAAATCTAAAAAAAAAATAATCCACATAATCTAGAAAGCCACATACAGCAGTTTCTACCCTCCACCCCAAAATCCCTGTATATATATAAACTACCAAACCACAACTTCTTTTTTAAAGAATATATTACTTCTGTAGTAACGTAGGATGCATCTTCCATGTCACAATATTACTCAAGAAAATCCCTCAAACTCATAGCTACCGAGATGGAATTAACTCACAGCTGACCTATCAGTGGGTTTTCGGAAGGCTGTAAAATCACAGAGGCGAAAATTGCTCATCTTTCTCCCTTGGAGCCACTGGTGGATATAAACCACCAGAATCAGGATTATCAGTGCAGTCCCTAAAGACTACAGCACCAGAGCTCACTTGTGGTAAGTCACTATCATATTATTTCTAAGTGAGAATTAAGAATAAAGTAGAACTCAGAATAGTATAGGTTTTAACAGTATCTCTGACAAGTTTCTTTCTCAACTTCTTTTATTATCAACTGTCTGTAGTATATCCACAAGCTCCCCATCCCTTTCTACAGTAGTAGAAAGCAGAAAGTAGAAACTGGAAACCTTCTGAAAGCAATGATTTTGACAATTCTGTTTCTAGTGATGCGTAAGAATGTTTTCATTCCAAAAAAGATAAATATAATCCATTTCAATATGGAACTCAAAGCCTTCCCAAATCAGTAAGATTTCCTACTATACTATTCTTAATACCATAGTCTAGCCCATGTGTAATCATAATCAAGATTGGTTACTTTCTACTGCTGTTGTTATGTGCTGCTGAGATGGAATCAACTCTCAGATGAACCTCCAGTGGCTGTAAACCACACTGAAGGAGACTGCCCATCTTTTTCCAGTGGAACAAATGGTGGCTTTGCTCAACATACAAGTCCTTACCCCTTGGCCACCAGTATTCTCTGATAGTACATGTTTCTACATTTTAAAACCAGGCTTTTAAAAAAGGTTTTGGTAAAACTTATTTAACATTCTTGAGTCCTTCTTCTTATGTTCCAGTGACAGTTGTAAATTCTGGAGACACAACATAGAATAAGACACGGTTCTTGCCCTCAAAATGCTCTAGGTCTATTTTGAAACCTTTCCTTATACTTTTTGTGGAAGTAGATTTCTTCTTTTTCTAAGTAATTAACATTTTAAATGCTTAACAGACATGTAATTCATTAAATTTTTTCGAGTATGTATTTTCATTTCAAAAAATGAGGGCTTTAAGCTTTTTAGGGGCAGAAACCATGTCACTATTCAAGAACATTGCTTTTTTTATATAACAGATGATCAAATTATTTTGCTGACTGAAATGTTAGAAGAAAAAAATCTTAATAATGTTTATCTATATTATAAAATTACCTTATTCTTCAGAAAAATTATTTACAATACATTTAAGAATAAAAATATATCTAATAGTCAAAGGTTAGCAATTGAAGCCAAAAAAAGAAAGCTAACTTTTTATAAACAGAAAACAGAAAATGCTTCTCAAACAGCAAAGGCAAACAACTGAAAAGAAAAAAATTAAAACATAAAATTTGTATTTTTTTAACATATAAAAGAAATCAATAATTATAAATAAGTAGCTAAAATATAACTTATTACTCAAAAGCAATATAAGAAAATATAATTCTGTTGGAGACTGAAAAATCCAAATCACTAACCTCATTAATTCTTCTACTTTATCATCTACGTCAAGGTCTTCTTCAGAGGCCTCAAAACTGTATGACCTCTGACCCATGCTGTTTGCATGATAACGAGTTGGTGACATCTTTCCATTGGAGGTGGACAATCGCTCATTATTTTCCCTCCCATTCTGATTGGTAGTGCAAGGCTGTGGGGAGGTATCGTAACTATTGCTGGGTGAAGGAGACATTCCCGAATGCTGGGTCTGTGTGGAAGCTGTAGCTGTAGAGGAAGATGCTGGAACATTGTTGGTACTATTTCCATATGAACTTCCTCCATAACTGGACCTTCTTCCAAACTTGTCACTATGCTCTTGGTCGAGACGTTCTAAAGTTTCCAAAGCATGGAGAATTTCATGCTTAGTCATTCCAGTACATCGAAGACGCTGAAGCAGATCTATCTGCTCTATGGTAAATCTGGGTTCATCTGTATAGTGAGACATGGTTTCCAGCAAACTAAAGAGGGGGGAGAAAAAAGAGGGAGAAAAGAAATCCCTTTATTTACATTCATCTACCCAAGAACATATTATAGAGAATGTTCAGCGTAAGATGATGAATATCTCTACATATAAAAGTACATCAACTTCTTTATTGAAAATAGTAAGATGAGTCATATAGTAGGCAGGTTTTGCCATGGCAAATGGAATGGTTGAGATATTGAGTTTACTAGTTGATCGATATTGTTATTAGGTGGTGGTGGTGTTATAAGGTGACATCCATCAATGCTGACTCATGTTAACCCTATGTAAAACAGAACAACGTTTGATCCTGTGTCATCCTTAAAATCACTGCTGTGTCTGAGCTCAATGTTGCAGCCTCTGTGTCAATCCATCTAACTGAAGAGCTGCCTCTTTCTCACTGGCATTAGAACATAAAACTCAATGGCATGATACACAACTTACATTTCCCTCAATTTTGGTAAATACTGGAACCAAAGTTTCAGATTATTTACATAACGTGCATTAAGCCCAAAATACACAATAACTCACTGATGGGCTTTACTACGAATGTACAACTCTATATTAGAACAGCAATGAAGTATTGCAGAAAAAGAAATGTGTTCTCATTTCTTACTAAACAAATATGAGCAAAAGGTAAGTTAGAAATTATGTAACATTATCAGTGGTAATAACGATTCTCTAAACTATACTCAAGCATCAAATTAATACTGGTTTAACAATTTAAACATTATTTCATTTACTACTTAGTAATTTCATGAATACTCTATATCTGTATAAAAAATACTCTACTAAAAGTTATCCCCCTAAAAGAAACTAGTGCAATGTTTTTCTTAGGAGATGGTTTCTGCAACATACTTCTTTAAATTAGCATAACAACAGAAATTATGCTACCAATCCAAGTTTTAATCTGCAGCCCTCAGGCCAGGTTTTAATTGTTTTTGGCCACACATTCTTCTAAGTCCTATAACAATGGTCTGTCCATTCGCTGTGCTGTACACAGGTAGCTTGTGGTTGCTGTGATGCTAAACACTGTGACACTGATGTGTCAAATGCGATAATGATTTTCCATGGTGGACAGTGTTTGGTGGAGCTCCCCAATAAAAACAAGCTTGGAAGTAAAGAGTGGCATCCACTTCTGAAATAGCTTGCCTCCAAAAACTCGGAGAAACAATAAAAATTATACAAGTGATCAGGTCTTTTGTTCATAAGATTGCTATAAATTGTCTACGACTCTACTGCACATAACAAAAACAACAACTACAGCACACCAAAAAAGGTCTTCAGACTGCATGCACAATATTGAGATCTATCAAATACAAAAATTCTTACCATGTGAAATATTTTATATAAAACCCAGTATTCCAATTTAAGATTTTTAAAGTGATGGTATCTTTCATTTTTATATTTCCAGTGATAAAGAAGGGAGCTCTCGTGGTACAGTTGCTAGTTGCTCCATGGGAGAAAAATGTGCAGTCTTTCCCTGTGCAGTTTATACTCTCTGCAAACACACTGGAAGTTCAGCTAAGAGTCATTTCTGACTCAACAGCAATGACAGAGAAAGTGTTAAACCAGCATTCTTTCATACTGCTTATTGATTAAAATAGATGCCAAAGAATTTCCTAATTCTTTACTGCTCAGAACTGGTTCCTTTTAGCTGTAAAAGATTTTATTATTTCTTCATTCTTCTGCTAAGGAATTACTGAAAATTCACTTCTCATCTACTCCTCACAACCACTTTTTGTGATAAGACATTCTTATTCACTGTGGATGGACTGATGGAGAACACTTATATCACACAGATTTTTACTTTTCAGAGTCTGAGTAAAATGGAGAGACATGACTTAACCTAGTTCTTACTGATTCTAAAAGTATGCCTCATTCTGCTTTTCAGTAAATAATAAGTACAACAATACATACCAGTTTAGTGTTTAATAAGCTAGAATATAACAAAATATGACAACTAAGGTATGTAAAAATAAACTAAGAAAAAACTACTCTGCTGATAAAGGTGCTAGTAATAGTTTACATTAAAAGTCTTTATTCCAGGCAAGCTCTGGTGGCCTAGTGGCAAGAAGCTGCACTGCAATTTCAGAGGTGAGTGGTTCGAATCCACCTGATGCTCTATTGGAGAAAGAAGGACAATCTTTTCCTGTACCAGTCAGATCCAATTTGATGGTACACACACACACACACACACACACATAAATGTTTAAAAAAAAAATCTTGTTTTAAAAAAAATCTTTATCCTAGCTACAATTTACATGTACTTAATGAATATGAAAATTATTTGAACTTTATTTTTGGCTGAAATGGACAGCTAGTTGTCTCAAGTAATTTATTACAGGACAAAGCTCTTGACCTTTGATCTATAAAGTTACCTTGATCATTTACAAATCTGAAATTACATCTGGTTTCTCTAGTCTATTCCACTGATTTTTTTTTGTTTGTTTTTAAACTTTCAAATCCATTTCAAAATCTCTTTTTGTTCCTAAGTAGGCTTCAACTCCTAGCTGACTCTCAGCTGGTTTCCAAGGCTGTAAATCTCTCATAAAGAGAACATCCATCTTTCACCCAAGGAACTAGAGCACTTGGTGGACTGAAACAGCCAGCAACAGGGCCTTTGGGCTGGCAGTACAGATCTCTTAAGAACACTGACAACAGAGTACTTTCTTTCAAAAACAGGAAAGGCTAATTTAGAAATAAATAAAATTAACTCTATACAGAAACGCTAATAAGCAAATATATGTTAATCTATTGGTATTGTTAATTTATTAATTATATAATTTAATTTTAATAGTATAAAATATAATAGTTAAATAAATAGGTCTTAGGAATTTATTAAAATTTATTTATATCCTAGATTTCATGGTTGTATGGCTTAATAATGAAATTGTCTTTGCAAAAATATTATACAGTAAAAGAGAAAAGCCAACTGGTGAAAAACTTGTTGCATTTAATATTGTTAAAAGAACTACAATGCAGCAAGCAACAAATGCTGGCGAGGTTGTGGTGAAACAGGAACCCTTATTCACTGTTGATGGAAGTGTAAAATGGTGCAACCACTATGGAAAGTGGTATGGTGCTTTCTCAAAAAGTTGCAAATAAAGATACCATTTGATCCAGCAATTCCACTACTGGGAATATACCCTAAAGAGACCATAACAGACATCCAAGCAGACTATGCACACTCATGTTTATCGCAGCTTTGTTCACAATAGCAAGGAGTTGGAAACAAACCTGATGCCCATCAAAAAACGCATGGACAGAGAAGCTGTGATCTATTCACACAATGGAATACTACACTGCATTGAACAACAAAGGAACTCATACAATATTATTAAAAATGGGTGACCCTGGAGGACATTATACTGAGTGAAATATCTCAGTCACTAAAGGACAAATACTGCATGATGCCACTGTTGTAGAATGAGACTGACATCAGGGTTGGGGTAAGACTGAGAAAAACTGGATAACTAATGTATACTGCATTGAAACAGATGAGGGAGAGAATAATTTAAAAGCTATATATGATAGGGTATTATGGTTATCACAGAGTCAAGAATTAAGGTAGCATAGTGGAGTGTACTTGGAGCAGTGGGAAGGGTGCGGGGGTACTGTATAGCAGTGAAAGAATTTTTCTTTTGTTTTTCAAAAAGAGGAGTGAACTGCGGTGGGGGGGGGGCTGGGCAGGGAGAAAAGTGCAACAATGAATGAATGGAAATCCAAAATCTCTGTAAATGTTCATTAGAATTAATAAAATAAAATTTTAAAAAAAGAACTACAATGAATCTTCCAAGTTTTATGACTAAAACAACAGAGGGAAAATTATAAAACATCTTTGGACTATTACCTAGAGGTAAATTATTGTTTGGCTGAAGTTAATAAAAAATAGCTACTGCAGTACATTGCCATGGGACAGCAGAAAATCCAAGTTCAATTTAGAGAGGGCTGTAGAACAAGAACACCTTTGTTAATCTCAAATGGGTATTGGACGAATGTAGAGGATATAAAAAAGAAGTTTATCTGTGTTTTAATGATCATGCAAGGGTAGCAGATCATGACAATCTCAACAATTTATGGACAACACCACTAGAACAGGAGTTCCACAACATTTAAATGTGCTTGTACGGAACCTGCTTATAGGCCAAGGGCAGTCACTGAAACTTAACTGAGTAATTTAAAATCAGGAAATGATAAATTTTGTCAGGACTCTAGCCTCTCACCATACTTATTAAATCTGAATGCTGAATAAATAATTCAAGAAACTAGACTACAAGAAGAACAGGGCATCAGGATTGGATTAAGACTCAGGGTTAGAGAAAGACTCATTAACACTCTGGATACACAAATGATAAAATCTTGTCTGCTCAAATACTGTATATGACCATTACTGTAGAATGTATATAAGGATACAATGGGGGGGGGGGGAACAGAGAGAGGAGGACAGCAGGGGCATGGGGTGACTAATCACAATTTGATGGGTGGAGGGAAGGATGGTAAAGGAAACGGGAAAGATCACATGTAAAAAACAATGTATACGACCAGTATAAAATAAAAAAATTATTTTAAAAAATCTTTCTGTTGAACACAAAAATTACATGCACTTATGGATTACACCTGAGCGTAAAGAAGGCAAAAATCTTCATAACCGGACCAGTATACAACAACATGATAAACTGAAGACTGAAACTACCAAGGATTTAATTTAATTGGACTGATGAGACTCATCAAAGAACATAAATTTTCAAATAAAAACAAGAAAAATTACAAAAAGTTTCGGGAGTGCTCTCCAATTAAAATGTTGAATTTTTAGCATTGCAAAAATATCTGCAAAACATTTACCTAAAATAAGACTATCTAGAACATATGAAAACTCTCAAAATATACTATGTAGAACATATAAAGGCTCAAAATGTAATAAAAGCCACCTCTTTATTAGACCTGCTCGTGGGGACCTTACCTTTATTCTTCTGCAAGACACAAAGGCCTGTGTGACATGGCTGGCCCAGCAGCATTTTTTAGCCACTGATATACCCCAGTGTCTGCAAAAGGCTGCAGCAAAGGCCATACACACTCATATCCTTCCCGGTGGCAGAACCGCTGCCTGCCAGATTGAAGGGCCGCAGTTTAAGACTTCAATCCAGCCCAGGACACTAGACTGCTGCCCCTGCCTCCTGGAGACTGTCCAGCTCCTGCTCCTGATCTCCAGTGCAGAAGCACCAATAAATATCATGGGTACTCTGGTTGAAACACTGCTATCTAGCTACTTGCTACATCATTTGGGATTTTTTTAAGCTCATGCAGAAGAGGCTGGGTGGAGGCCCAGTATGAGGAGGGCAGCAGTTGTGCCCCTTCTGGTTGCCTGTTCTTTACAAGAAGGGAGCACTAACATATTGGTCCTTCACAAAACATTGCCATACCCTGGATCATTACATAGTTACAACAACTTAGTATCTATTAAGAAAAGACTGACATAACTCAAGAAAGCAGTAGTCTGCCTCAGTCTTCATGAAAAAAAAAAACAAAACACAAAAAACCGAAAACAAAATAAACCTTCTCCAAAAAAGGCAGACACAATGAATACCCAGATAAAGAGAACCAGAAGAAATATACTGATGTGGAGCTATGTGAACAGCTACAGAAGAAGATGCCAATGATGGAAGAAACAATGGAAGTCATTGAGAGAGCAAATGCTCCAGAGACAGTAATCCAGGAAAAATATACTGATGAAGAGCAACTTGAACAACTATGGAATAAAAGACAAAAGATGGAAGAAAGAACTTATAGTATAAATAAAGAAGTACAAGAAGTTAAAAAAATCATCATAAATGAGAGAGGGTACAGCCAACATAGTACTGGAAATAACAGAAAAGCATGAGAACGCAATCCAGAATATTAAGCCTAAAATGGAAGAAGTGTCCAACACTGGTGGGACAAAAAAGTAGAACTGAAGTGATGGAACAGAGGGTCAGTGAGCTGGAACACAAGAGCCTCACTGGAAACATACTAGAAGAAAAATTAGATATGAGATGAAAGGAAAATTACGAAAACATTAGAATCATGTGGGATGACATCAAAAAGAACAATATAAGTATGATTGGATTCCAGAACATGGGAGTGGCAGAGAGGTCACTGAGAAAATTGTGGAAGAAATACTTGAAGAAAATGTCCCTACACAAGAGTCCACAATTAAGGTTGCATAGTGGAATGTACTTGGGGCGGTGGGAGGGGTGTGGGGGGATTGTGTACCAGGGAAGGAGTGTTTCCTTTACTTTTGAAAGAGAGGAGTGAACTGAGGGGGGTGGGGAGGGCTGGGCGGGGAGAGAAGTGCAGCAATCAATGACTAGAAATCCAAAATCTCTGTAAATGCTCATTAAAATTATTTAAAAAAAGAAAACATCCCTAACTTTTTGAAGAATGAGAAAATTTCACATTCAAGAAGCACAGCAAACACTGAACAGACTAGATCAAAAGAAAAGCATCATCAAGGCACATCACTGTCAAAGTCCCCAAAATAAAAGGATAGAATCCTAAAAGCAGCATGAGGAAAACAGTCACCTACAAAGGCAAAACAATTAGATTAAGTTCTGATTTCGCAGAGAAACCATGCAAGCTAGAAGACAAAAGGATAGCATATATAGAAAGTTAAATTAAAATAATTGCCAGCCAAGGATCCTACACTCAGCAAAGGTATCCATCAAATATAAAGGAGAAATTAGTTTTTTTGCAGAAAAGAAGGAACTTAAGGAATTTATAAAAATAAGATCAAAACTACAAGAAATTTTAAGTGAAGTCTTTCATACCTTGAGAGTCCAAAGGAAAGTATATGGACCACAGTAATCAGAAACAACAAAAAAAGAAACAAGGCAAAATGGCCTGACAATAATCATACTTAATCTGAGTACACTAAATGCACCAATCAAGAGAAAAAGAGCAGTAAAATGGATTAAAAAACCCCAAAGCACACCAATATGTTGCCTACAAGACACACATCTAAACAAAGGAGAGAAAGACTCAAAATCAAAGGCTGGGGAAAAATATATCAAGCCAATGGCAACCACTAAAAAGCAGGAGTAGCAATACTAATCTCTGATTAAATAGACTTCAGAATGAAAACCACTATCAAAGATAAGGAAGGTCATTAAATACTGATTAAAGGCACAAAAGATCATGAAGACATAACCTTGGTCAACATTTATGCACCAAATGATAGACCTGCAAAATATATAAAACAACAGTTAACAGAATTGAAGACAGAAATAAACAGCACGAAAACAGTAGGAGACTTCAATATCACAAAAAAAGAAAAAGAAAAAAATAGGAGACTTCAATGTCACCAAGGATAAGTCAATGCAAAATAAACTCAACAAAGATACAGAAAATCTAAATTATACAATCAGCCAGCTTGACCTTGTGGATGCATTCAGAACGCTACTAAAATTCTATTAACTTTCTTCTCAAGTACACATAGTATATTCTCCAGAAAGTATTGATCACATATTAGGACACAAAGCAATTCTCAACAAATCAATAAACATCACCATCTCAAGGTGGATCGTAGACCTAGGACTATAAACTTCATTAAAGAAAAGCTTGGAAGAACTCTACAAGTAAGAATCCACAACATCAACAATCTTCTAAGCATCCTGGAAAGTCTATAAGCAGGAGAGGATAAAACAGATGAATGGGACATTCTAAGAATCAAATCCCTATGCACATCCAAAAACTTCTCCAACAGGGTAAAAAGGGAAGGCACAGACTGGGAAAAAGTATTTGATAATGGCATGTCAGATATCTATCTTATATCTAGAATTTATTAAATACTCGAGCACCACAACAAGATAAAGGTAAACAACCCAAATGAAAAATGGGCACAAAAAACGAACAGACACTTTGCCAAAGAAGATATTCAGAAGGCAAACAAACACATGAAATGTTCAAAATCCCTAGCTCTAAGAGAGATGCAAATCAAAACAACTAGAGATATCATCTCATCCCAGTAAGAACAGCAAAATTTAACAGAACAGCAAACAACAAATGCTGGCAAGGTTATGGAAAACCTGGAATCCTTATTCACTGTTGGTGGAAGTGAAAAATGATGCAACTGCTATGGAAGGCTGTATGGCACTTTCTCAAAAAGTTGCAAATAGAAATATCATTTGACCCAGAAATTGCACTACTGGGAATATACCCCGAAGAAATTATAACCACCACCCAAACAGATAAATGCACACATGTTTCAGGCAGCTTTGTTTACAAAAGCAAAGAGTTGGAAACAACCTAAGTGCCCATCAACAAACGAATGGATAGAGCAGCTCTGGTATATTCACAAAATGGAATACTACGCTGCATTGAAAAACAAGGAACACATGCAATATTATTAAAAATGGGTGACCCTGGAGGACATTATGCTGAGTGAAATATCTCAGTCACAAAAGGAAAAATACTGCATAGTGCCACTGTTGTAGAACAGGACTGACATCAGGGTTGAGGTGAGACTGAGAAAGATTGGATAAATTATGTATACTGCATTGAAACAGATGAGGGAGAGAACTATTTAAAAGGGATATATTATTAGGTATTATTGTCACAGCAGGAGTCCAGAACGAAGCCTGCACAGTGGAGTGGACTTGAGGGGAGGGATTTTTGCTTTCACTGTTCAAAGAGAAAAGCCAACTGCATGGGGGGAGTTGGGGAGGGAGAAAAGTGCAACAATGAATGAATGGAAATCCAAAGTCTCTGTAAACTTTAATTAAAACTAATAATAAGTAGTATTTTCAAATAAAAAAAATTAATAAATATCAAAATAATACAATGTATCTTTTCAGATCACAATACCATAAAACTAAAAATTAACCACAGGAGAGTAAAGCTTATAAAACTATGTGGAAACTGACTCTCTCCACAACTGGATTAGAAAAGAAAGTTTGCAGAATCCTACAGAGTCACTACAAAAAAAAAAAAAAAAGACTTATAATACAATTATATTATGGGCAAAAGATATGGAAAGAATTTTCACAAAGGAAGATATCCAGATGGCCAAAAGACACATGAAGAAATGCTCAAAATCACTAGTAATAAGAGAGATGCAGATAAAAATAACAATGAGATACTATCTCACTCCAATAACAGTGGCAAAGTATAACAGGATAGCAAGAAATAAATGCTGGAGAGGATGTGGAGAAATAGGAAATCTTGTATTTTGTTGGTCGGACTGTAAAATGGTACAACAACTCTTAAAGGCAGTTTGGCGCTTCCACGAAAAGCTAAACAGAGAAATTCCATATGACCCAGTGATTCCACTGCTCAGTCTATGCCCTGAAAATATGACACAAATGAAGACTTATACACTCATGTTCATAGCAGCATTACTCACCATCACAAGAACATGGAAACAATCCAAATGTCCAACCACAATTGAATGGACTGAGAAATTATGGTACATTCACATGATGGAATACTATGCAGCACCTGGGAGCAATGAATGATTTTGTAAATCACTACCTAACTTGGGAGGGACTAGAAAGCTTTATGCAAAGTGAACTCAGTTTTATAAGGACAAATACTGTATAGGACCTTTATTATAGAATGTTTATGAGCTGTGCTGGAGAAGAGTCTTGAACATAACATGGAATGCCAAGAAAACAAATAGCTCTGTCTTAGAGAGGGTAAAGCCAAATTTCTCCTT
>NW_006399788.1:17400399-17401993 GCF_000299155.1 Elephantulus edwardii | reverse complement strand
ACAAGGCCATGGCACCAGGGATATAATTTCTGTTGTCAGATGGATTTGGACTAATTAGAGAATCTTACAAAATGATGTCTATTTGTGTAATACTGACTATGAATTTGACTGTGTGGATCATAAAATATCTCAGCTAACATTGAAAAGAGTGGGAATCCCAGAACATTTGACTGTGTTCATGAGAAACTTATACATAGACCAAGAAGCTCTTGTCTGAACAGAGAAAGGCTACACTGCATGGGTCAAAATCAAGAAAGAAGTACATCAGGAATATAATTTTTCTCCACATCTTTTCAATCTGAATAAATCACTTGAGAAGCTAGACTTTATGAAGAAAAATGTAGCAACAGGAATGGAGAAAAGACTCATCAACATCATGTTATGAAGATGACACAGCCTTGTTGCTGAAACTGAGGATTTGAAACATTTGCTGCAGAAGATCACAGATGGCTGCCTTCAATATGGATTATATCTCACATCAGGAAAACAAAAATCTTCACCACTGGGCCAACAGAAAGCATCATGCTACATAGAAAAAAGACTGAGGTTGTTAATGATTGCATCTTGCTCGGATACTTAATCAATGCTCTTGCCATCAGCAGTGAAGAAATAAAAAAACAAGTTGCATTGGGAAAATCAGCTGCCAAGGACCTCTCTAGACTGCTAAAGAGCAAGGATGTCCATCTAAGGACTAAGATACTCCTAATCCAAACTATGGTCTCAATTGTTTGCTATGCATCTAAGAGCTGGACAATGACTAAGGATTACAGTTAATCAAAGCCTTTGAAATTTGGTACTGAAGAAGAGTACAGAACATACCAAGGACTGCCAAGAGAACAAACAGGTCTATCTTGGAAAGGGTGAAACCAGGTTGCTCCTTGGAGGCAAGGATTTTGAAACTTCATCTCATATTCTTAAGGCATGTTGTCAGGAGGGACCAGTCCTTGGAGAAAGACATCATGCTTGGAAGGGTACAGTGTAAGAGAAAAGATTCTGGATGAGATGGATTAACACTGTGACTGTGGAAACAAGATCAAGTGTTTCAGAGATGGTGAGGTTGACTCAGTATAGAGCTAGGATCAGAGCTGTTGTTCATAGAGTTGTAGTGGACTCAAGGGCACATAACAACCACACAACATAAGGGAAAGAATGCTTTGGACTTTTTCTGGTTTCATTAATCTGTGCAGTTTTGTTTACAAAATGGCCAGGCTATACTTAAAAATATACAGGTGGATTCAGACTACCCATCATATCACTTTAACAAGTCTCAGAAAGGAGGGAGATATGACTACCTTCTACTCCCTGGGTCCTAATGATAGTCCAAATAGCATGTCACAAGGGCACTGGGACACAAAAAATGACTAGACTAGGTAGAATTCCCTCAGCTGTGGTGTTAGTAGGCAGGTATGTAGAAGAAGTTTTTAGAGCACTTAAGTTTATCAAAGACTAGGGCGGGGAAAGGAGAGGGTAGGGGAAAGGAGAGGGTAACAGGTACTGGTTAAAAAAGTCATTGCTAGATCTGTCTTGAAGTACAATATTGTCAGTGACAGGATAATATCTATACGCATACAAGGAAGTCCAGTGAATACTACTA
>NW_006399788.1:17378283-17397904 GCF_000299155.1 Elephantulus edwardii | reverse complement strand
ACGGCACATAACAACAAGAGGTACTGGCAGAAGGTAGGCTTCCCTTTGTATCCCTGGTCTCTGATGACAAAGGAAACTTGTATGGAAGTATTTTCTATGTTCACTGAGACATCTTGAATAAGCCAAGGAGGACTACCTTATCAATTAACTGAATTTTCAGTTCCTTGTCTATAGTGCCTCTCTACCAAGACAGACAGTAAACTTGCATCAAAAGGTCACAACAGCCATGCAAGAATTATGTTTAGTAAATGGTCCCCTTTTCCCATAAATGTTTTGTGTTATTTAGAAATCTGGGACATCCTGTATTTTCCAGCATTGCCTTTATTTTTATTGCTTATTTGTATAGAGGTAGATTAAGCAAAAATATCATGATAAAATGTTCTTTTCTAAGAAAGACTCTACAGTGGCTAATGGGAGTAAGAGGGCCAGCAACTTTTGGCGAAGAAACTAAACTGTTATACCTTCAAAAATGTGTCTTAGGGAAATTAGGAAATGTGCTTCAAGTAAACTAACAAAGCTCATGAATCCTAATATACAATCATCCAGCCTGGCCAATAAAAATGTCCTAATATTTATCATTAAATATGCCCTTCGTGATGAATTTTGGAGGGAGTCATAAGAGCACTTTAAAATTTTTTTCTCCTACTCTAGGTATCTAAGGAAAAGAAAAAAGGTAAATTATTAATTGGTAAAGTTTTCATTCAAAAACGAAAATGCTTACAAGTCTATTATCCAGGTAATTTAAAACTGAGAAGCAAGGTGACACAGTGAACTAAAAAAATGACTTTCAAGAGAGCAATTCTGGCCCCCAAGTTTATTTAAAAATCTATGGCGATAATTTTTGATTCTCACAATTACAAAAGTACTCCTAAAACCTAAAAAGTAGAGCTCAAGAAAACAGCTACACATTGGAGAGTACACAGACCAGACGTCAATTACAAAATTCATCTGGCAAAAGTGTCAGTAGGACTGAGGTTGAAAACTCTAGCTTAGAGTAAATGCTCTAAAGAAATGGTTCTCAAATTCAAGGATCCATGAGGCTCATCTGGAAAGGAAGATATTTTAATTACAACAAACAGAACAGTAATACCACTGGGCAAAAAGCGAAAGTATAAAATAAGACAAAATAATAAAAAGTTATTTTTAGGCAATGGAAATTCATTAAGCAAGGGCAAATAAATTAGTGTTTATTAAAAAACAAATGCCAAGGACTACAGCAGGAATCTGCAGTCTTCTCGCCTGGATCTGTTCCCAATCTCCCTTTAAGTCTTAGCTATTAACCAAGAATTATACATCCAGCTAAAATAGAAGATTTTTCTCATCTGTCATGGATAGAATTATTCCCTCAAAAATGCATGTATGTAATAATGTAATAAGGAAGTTTTGTAATGATCTTCAATGATCTGATAAACCAAAGAGTTGTGAAAAGGTTAAGGATGGAATGCAACACCTTTTAATCCCATCACAGCCCTGTAAACATTTGCTGGAATGGAAGAGGGAGGATTTCATATCACTAAAAAAGAATCAACAGGAGCAGAATGCATCCCTTTTGAACTCAGGTCCCTGTTGAAAAGCTCTCTGACACAGGGGATGTCCAAGACACACAGAGATCTCCAAGGAATTTCAGACACACAGAAGCTGAAGACAACAATGGCCTTCATCTAGAAGTGATGAGAGAAAATATCATCTCCTATATCTAGAACCCTGAATTTGGACATTAAACCTTCTAAACTGCAAGAGAATAAATTTCTGCTTATTAAATTCATCCACTTGTGCTGTCTCTGTTATAGCAGTGCTAGAGAACCAAGACACATCCTAATGTTTGAATTAAAATCCTAAAAAATAAAGATTCTGCAGTATCTGAAACAAATAGCATTTTATAGTAAACTATAGATACCACTTTTATTTCAAAAGTCCTAGAAGAGCAGGCATCTCTTACTTTTT
The DNA here is from genome assembly GCF_000299155.1 of Elephantulus edwardii. Taxonomy (NCBI): domain Eukaryota; kingdom Metazoa; phylum Chordata; class Mammalia; order Macroscelidea; family Macroscelididae; genus Elephantulus; species Elephantulus edwardii. Next base: position 17,395,960 of record NW_006399788.1, on the reverse strand, counting down.
TTCTCCCCAGAAAGTAGCATCATGTTCCAATTGTGTGTCTTATTTGGGGCTGTCACTCACAATACCAATCTTATTATGTGCAATGAACTGGGCACATGAGGAAACCAAACCTTTTGTCCAAAACTGTTTAGTTAGACTATGGTAGATAGTCATAATGTGTTCCGTTTCAGGGAGAATGGTACTTTCCTCATGATGGGGAAGAAGGTAGTTCATTGGAAAAAAGAGCAAATCCACCAAGAAATGGAGAACAGAGCAACTGAATCCTTTGCATCAGTAATTTCTACGCCTATTATAACTTTGCCCATCTTGCTGATACATGAGAGAATTCATTTTCCTTTATATGTACTTTAAATTAGCTGTCTTTGTTTTACACCTACAGAGAAACCACATGCAAAGTAAAACATCTGAAGCAAAAAGATCCACAAAAGAACTGCATGGATGGAAAATATGATCACCATTTTGTAAGCTATTAGGCTGCTAGTGGAAAGGTCAGCATTTCAAATCTACCAGCTGGTCCAAGGGAGGAAGATGAGCATTCTCCTCCTGTAAAGGTTTACAGTCTTGGAAACCTGGCGGATGGCTGCCAGGAGTCAGAGTCAACAGTGTCACTGGATACCTGGTAACAAGCAGGTCTCAATTATGTCTATGACACCGACTTAGACATCCCACCAGAATTAGAAGCTTTCTTGGATATAGACAAGAATATTCTAATTTGTGCTAATCTCAAAGTCACATATTCTGTTATTTTCAAAGTTTATTTCTTACAATTTACCAAGTCCAAGTATGTATTCATGGAATTAATGATACCAAATGACTTAAAAAGATCATCTAAATCCATGACACACATCATTCTTTTGTAAAAGAAATGCATGCCTAAGATTGGAATTCATTTTCTTATGTAGCACAGGGATTGTTCACAGGATAAAGATTATAATTTTAAATAACTGATCTGAATGCAGACTCAGGACTATAATAATTGAAAATTATGTGAGAAGAATTTCTACACTGCAGTAACACGTGCAATGTTTAAAGCACAAAAGAACAATTATACTCAGAAAGTATGGCTTAGTGCATAAACTGATGTTCTAAAAGATCATACTATGAGATTGTCTAAGTAAATCTATTCCATCATAAATGCTATCACTACTTTAATATACTCATAAATTCATCCTGAAAAAGGCATGAGGTCCAAGCATACTTTCTAAACCCAAATCTCATAAATTCATAAAGCAAGGAAAAAGAATACATTCACAAATAATTAACTCTGAAATCACATGGCCAAAAAGGACAGTATCACCTTACTTGGAAAGCATCAACAGTTAATGAGATTTTACTGGATAACAAAGCTTTTACTTTAGCTGACTCTGATGTCTTTATCTTTTCTTTATCTACAGTGACTAGGCAAAATAAGTTAGTTTCATTTTGCACACATGGTACTTTCTGCATGCTAATGTAATACATCTCTGATTCAATCATAATATTCATTAACTAAAGTTGTATTTAGGACCTATTACTATTTAACAGTACATTGCCTTATTTCTCAAATATTTCTATTATCAAAGGACTAGAAGTTTTACAGAAAATGACAAGAAGTGACAATAAGTAAGAAATAAAGATTTACTACAATTGAACTTGATAGTGTGACGAAAATTTGTCTTTAATTCAAACAAACAGGATTAATACATAAAAGCAAAAGCTGGAACTGGAATTGTAGTATAAAAATGTTACTTTCAAAATAAAGAACTTCAGGAACAGTGGAATTATATTCCAATACAAAACAATTAAGATTAGGGTTCTGGAATTTAAAAAAATTTTCAGTGGTAACTACCTGACATACACATGAAGGGGAAAAATTCAAGTAAAAAGTAAGCAAGTTTATGAAGGAAAATATAAATTAGCACTTATGTAAGAGAATGAAGATCAATTGGGGCCGGGGAGGGAGAAATCATTCTTTCAACTAGTAGTTCATGAATATGCAGTATATGCCAGGCTATGTACAAGGCATATCAGATCCAACAGAAAAATACAGCAAAATTACTGACTTCCTGTTGTTTACATTCAAATGGCTAGTGAAAAAGCAATAAGCAAATAAATAGGAAAAAGAAAAACTAAAGTGATAGGCAGTTCATATTTACTAGGCCTATTCCAGAAACTTCAGTTCAATTAAAGGGAAGGACAATCTTTAATGGGAAAACTTAAATAACAAGGAAAACTTATCGTAATAAGTCTTTTACTGGATTATAGAACTGTCAACCATAACGGAAGGAATTTAATCAAAATCTAGACTGTACCAAATTTTAGAAAATACTTATGCTAAAGGCACTCTGCATTAGACTTTAAAGATGCACTTAATGAGCTAATAGATACTTTATCTTCTCTAATATCTGAAATTCCCGGAATAGGTTTATTCAGAGACCTATTTAATATGAACTGGTGGTTACAGTTCATATTCTATCACAAAAACATTTTCAACATAATACCACCATCTCAATTTGTATTTTTTTGTCTGACTCCCAAGGAAGGCTAGCAGATACATTAGCTAATTGGCATAACTACATTATTATCCCCATGGTTACGGGTAAATGCTTAAGGTGCCAGAAGTTTGCACACAAAAAGCAGCATTAAGGTAACATGTTCCAATATTCTATTTGTCACAAGAAATCAAACAATAATTCTCTCGAATGATTAAGCTATTAGTGATTAATTGATTTTCACAAACTTCTAGGCTACTCAGCAGTTTAAAATAACAGTAATTTTATATCAATTGAAAATTAATGTCAATTTAAAATTAAAAACAGAAATAGTAAGGGGAAAAGTTGATAGTTTTGAAAAACCATTTCTTCCCACAATTATGCTGGCTTACTTTAAAGGCATAGATGCCCATCATTTAATTCTTTATCTAAAATATTACTGACTCTATAAAAGTTTGTTGTGAAATTGGGATCATAATCATAATGATTCTTGAACTACAGTAAAATAATCAAGAAGATAAAAATGAAGAAAAGGACCAGATACTTACACTACTGGAAAGGAACTGAGCATACTTTACATGAGGCGAATCAAAAGCCTTTCAAGAGATGATCAACGTTATTTATCATTCTGTGGGAGAAAGGGACAGAGATTTTAAAAATATTTACATAAATCAGGTATCAAATAAAAATGCTACAATTTTAAGACTATTAATAGTTAACTTCACCTAATCATTTTTAAATACTGAATATATGCCATTTATAATTTAGAAACATTTGTTTGAAGCAAAATTTTAAAAGACAGGCTATTACTCCAAAATATTTATCATCTTCCATGTGAACAAGTAATGGAAATCAAACCCATGTAGTTCACTATGTTACCTGACACTCCCTAGGGAAACAGATTTGAACATGCAATTCAATACATACTACAGTGACGATCCAAGTATGCAGAATCCTATAAACATGCCCCCAACCCCCAGCATGACTGGAGCTTTCATGACCCATATGGTACTCCACTTCCTGTCCCTGAAGTTAGTGGGAAGCTCCTATCCCACTTTCAGTGCAAGCTGTCACCTCACTTGGGCCTATATAATTCTATGAATCTGAAGATACAGTTCTCATATCTCACCCAACACCAGCCCAACAGAAAGATCTCTCAGGATGTATGTGTGCCCTTAATCATATAAATATCTGTATTACTGCAAAAAAATGTTTCCATTTCAATCAAAATCTCAAAATACCTTTTACTTTGATAATAAAATGGCTTCAACAACAGTTAAAAAAGTATTTCAAAGCAGAAAATAATTCCATCCTGAAGGGATTAACCCTAGGGTAAACTTTGAGGTGGAATTTCACTCATATTTTCAATAATCTTGAATGAATTACAATTTCTCTAAGTCTCAGAATCCAAATCTATAAAGCAAGAATAAAGAACAACTATTTTAAAAATCTAATATAGGAATTAGGAGAGGAAAACAGTTCAATGGGGGTGATATATTTTTGTAATTGATTAAATGGAAAGGAACTACTACTACCAATTTTGAGAAGACATGAACAATTATGTTGCAGTTGTTGTTACGTGCTGTTGAGTCACTTGCAACTTACAGCGACCCTATGTACAACAGCCTTAAACCTTGAGCTATCCTGTGCTAATCTTACTGTCTCCGACACACCTACTCCCATTACCCCAGTCACTGAATCAATCCATCTCATCGAGGGTCTTCCTCTCCTGCACTGTCCCTCCACCCTCCCAAGGATGAGGTCCCTCTCCAAGGACTGATCCTGTAGCCTAACATTTCCATCTTCATTTTTTCATTTTACTTCTTTATCCAAGACTTAGAGAAGTTAACTCCTTTCAATTCAAGACAGATTTCAACAATAATAAAATAATAATCATGCTTTAGGGGTTAAAGATCATGTGTTAGCTATCGTTCATGGTTTGGGAGTTTCAGAATCCTAGCCTCCAAGGAGAAACAGGACTTCAGCCTAAGACAGACCTATTTGTTAGGTGCTGTTAAGTCAACTATGTCTCACAGCAACCGTATTAACAGTGAATCTGAACCCTGCCCTACACTGTGCCATCTTTATCATCCCAGCTGTACTTGTACCCACAGTTTTTTGTTTTTTTGTTGTTTTTTTTTTCCTAGATGGTTTTTATAGTGTATTTTAAAACAGTCCTAGGCAGGAATATCATAATTTCAAAGTCAAACTCAACATCATCTTCCATTCAATCTGCATCCCCCAAAAGAGTGGCAGGGTGAGGGAGAACAGATCAATTCTGCATTATATACATACTTCCATTTATGAACATTTGAAAACAGACTTTCTATACATGTATTAAAGTTACATAATTTGGGCAGTTGGCCAGGAGGGACCAGTTCTTGGATAAAGACATCAAGTTTGGAAGGGTGGAGGGTCAGAGCAGGAGGGGAAGACCTCTGATGAGATGGACTGATACAGTAACTGAGGCACTGGGGGTAGGTATGTCAGAGTCGGTGAGACTGGCTCAGGACAGGGCAGGTTTTAAAGCTGCTGTACCGAGAGTTGTTATGAGTCACAGGTGACTTGACAGCACATAACAACAGTAACAATGAAAGGAAAAGTGTAGCTCTGGTAGTTCAGTATTAAGGAGTCCTTCCAACCCAAAGGAAGGTGATTATAAGCCACCAGCTGCTCCTCTTGATAAAGATAAGCAATCTCTTCCCATGTGATAAAGTCTCATAGAGTAAAAACTTAGAAACTAGCTTAAAGAGTTGTAGAGAGACTTAAGAGTGGAATCTAAGCTCTTATCTGATGATTATATGACTTCCACCAAACCAAGATGTGGAAGGAAGTGAGAATATAGAAAAGATTCCAATGAGAACCCAGAAATCAGCCCATCTACGTATGGTCAACTGATTTTTGACAAGGAAATTAAATCAGTTAAGTGGGGAAACAACAGCCTTTTTAACAAATGGTGCCGGCAAAATTGGAAAACTATCTGCAGAAGACTCAATCAAGATCCACACCTCCTTCCTTTTCAAAAACCAACTCAAGGTGGATCATGGATCTAGGACTAAAATCAAGGACTATAAACTTCATTAAAGAAAAGCTTGGGAGAATTCTAGTAGTCCTAATCCAGAACATAAACAGTCTTCCAAGTATCCTGAAAAATCTACAACCAGGAGAAGATAAAATAGATGAATGGGACCTTCTAACAATCAAATCCCTATGCACATCCAAAAACTTCTCCAACAGGGTAAAAAGGGAAGCCACAGGATGGGAAAAAGTGTTTGGTAATGACATATCAGATAAGGGACTTATATCTAGAATTTATAAAATACTTGAGCACCACAACAAGATAAAGGTAAATAATCCAATTGAAAAATGGGCACAGGATATGAATAGACACTTCATCAAAGAAGACATTCAGATGGCCAACAAGCACATGAAGAAATGTTTAAAATCCCTAGCTCTAAGAGAGATGCAAATCAAAACAACTATGAGATATCATCTCACCCCAGTCAGAATAGCAAAATTTAACAGAACAGCAAGCAACAAATGCTGGTGAGGTTGTGGGAATGTAAAATGGTGCAACCACTGTGGAAGGCGGTATGGCGCTTTCTCAAAAAGTTGCAAATAAAGATACCATTTGACCCAGCAATTCCACTACTGGGAATATATCCCAAAGAGACCATAACTGACATCCAAGCAGATATATGCACACCCATGTTTATTGCAGCTCTGTTCACAATAGCAAGGAGTTGGAAACAACCCAGGTGCCCATCAACAAACGAATGGATAGAGAAGCTGTGGTATAGTCACACAATGGAATACTACGCTGCATTGAAAAACAAGAAACTCATTCAATATTATTCAAAATGGGTGAGCCTGGAGGACATTATGCTGAGTGAAATATCTCAGTCGCAAAAGGACAAATATTGCATGGTGCCACTGCTGTAAAATGGGACTGATATCAGGGTTTGGGTAAGACTGAGAAAAACTGGATAAATTGTGTATACTGCACTGAAACAGATGAGGGACTGAATAATTTCAAAGCGATGTATGATAAGGTATTATGGTTATCACAAGAGTCCACAATTAAGGATGTATAGTGGAATGTACTTGGGGCGGTGGGAGGAGTGCGGGGGGATTGTGTACCAGGGAGGGAGTCTTTCTTTTACTTTTGAAAGAGAGGAGTGAACTGGGGAGCAGGGGGGAGAGGGCTGGGCAGGTAAAGAAGTGCAGCAATGAATGAATGGAAATCCAAATTCTCTGTAAATGTTCATTAAAATTATTTAAAAAAATAAGAAAATGTAAACAAAATACTAATAATGAAAAAAATCTAAAAATAAATAAATAAATAAAAAATTTTTAAAAAAAGATTCCAAGTAGAGAGGAGGAGATTTTGAGGTATGATTTGGGAGTAACAAGTAGATTGTGCTACCAGTCTTTAACAAAGTATCAAAAATAAACAGGCTTAAAACAGGAGACTTCTCCCATTGATGGAGAGCCCATTAATACCTGGGAGAAGACCTCAATCCTTTTTTATAGACATGACGATCATGCTACAATTGAATTAAGAGAATCTAGGTAGAAATTACCCAACACTCTCACTTTGCGAATCAAGAAACTAAAGAGTAACTCACTGATACAGAATGGAATTACAACAAACCATGGTACATATGTCTATACTGAAACACACTCCTTGTAATAAATACACATATATTTCTACATTAAACATACACACACATGTATAGGGAAAAGATAAAATTTAGCATTGAAAATGTCTAGAAATGGTTGATCAGAGACCCTTATGTACAACAGCTCTGAACCCTCCTCCTTTTAGGTTTGAATCATAAAAATGTCATTTAATATTTTAAGTGTAAATAAACTTTAAATTTTTATCAAAATATCCTAAGAACAGAAGACCAAGCAAACAACATGCTTTGATTACCTACCCTCAGACTCAGTTTCACAAACTTATCAATATTTAGAGATGTTTTAAGAGTTGTTGGTTTTGGGGTTTTTGGTGGTTTTTGTTTGTTTTTTTAGGAAACATGAGTCTAAGAATTAAGGAAAAATATGTATTATAGGGTATTAGCAAGAAAAGCCTATTGCTGCTGGACATTTAGACTTTTAGCTATAAAATATATGTAATTTGAGGAAAACAAAGGCAAAAAAGTAGACATCTTACAGAATTTCTCATTTGCTTTACTTAAAACAGAGCTGAATTATATTTTTGAACTGATGAGAAAGAACTCTTTATCAACAAAGATTATACTTAGGCATACAAAAAATAATTACAAATATGTAAGAATTCAGAGTGTATTTTTTTCCTCTGTATTCCAACTAAGAACTGAAAAAAGAGATCTAAGTAAAGAAAAACCAGAACAATGGCATATGACAAAAAAAGATTACTAGAAAGGGTAATACTGTAAGCAATGAAACTTCAAAACTTATTTCCTATAATAGACATTTACCTATTATAAAAAATTTAAGAGTGTATAGGCTTAAATGATAAATAAGGTTTTTTGAGATAATATTTCATCACAAAAAAAAATTCAGTAAGTTTCTACACAAGATTGAGAAAATGCTCCATCTACAGTGAGGCACTTAGGAGTAAAAGTCTTCCCAAGTTCTCAGGGAGGAAACCAAGACAGGAGAATGGGAAGACAGGCTCTAGAAAAAAATACACAAAAAGTCTCCTCTCATCAAAGGAAAGAATAATGAGCAACTTATTGGGGAAAAAGACTATTTTGGTTTCAAGCAACTGTAAAAAATTATGACAAATCAATTATAAATTTAAATTAAAAGCACTTGGGATAATGAGATCATTTTAATACAAAACCTGACCTTTCTAAGTAAAAACTAAGCATTATATATTTGTACATATTAGATTAAAAAAATAAAGCAAAATTTATTTGAACTATGAGAATTTTATGAAAATTATAGTGAGTTAAATATAGTGAATTAACTGCATGTATTCAAATAGGAGAGATAAATACCATTGGAAAAAAGAAAGTACAAACTTTAATTATCTTTATCATGAAGAAACATGATTTTGCAAAGATGCACAAGACACCTGGCAATCAACTGACAAAATCCTATAACAAAGCCATTCCTATATCTAGTACCCAAACTAATCATTCAGAAAAGAAGCTTTAAAAATTTCAAAGATAAAATTTTTAAAATTCAGAAAAAGCAGTACAAAAATAACTACTTATAAACTATGAAATAATTCTAGGCAATCCGTAGATCAAAGAGGAAATCAAAAGGGAAATTACAAGGTACAAAAGAAGTAACAAAATAAAAGAATAATTTTTTTATAAAGTTCAGGAGACACAGCAAAAGTAATATTAAGAGAGATTCCTGCATGAAATGCTTTTAATATCTCTACAATTCATAGTGACCTTATGCACAACAGCTCTGAATCCTGCTCTAGTCTAAGTCAGTCTGACTCTGAAACACCTACTCTTATTACCCCACTTACTGTGTCACTCCATCTCTCCCTGGTCTTCCTCACCTGAGCTGTTCTTCAGCCCTCCCAAATATGATACTCTTCTCCAAAGACTGGTTCCTCCTGGCTACGAGCCAAAAGTATGTGAAACAGAGTCACAAAAGCCTAGCCTCCAAGGAGACCCTATCCAGGTTAGACCTGTTAGCTTTGTTGGCAGTGTAGGATATGTTCACTACTCTTCTCCAGCACCACAACTCAAAGGCTTAGATTCTTCTTATGTCGTCCTTGATCACTGTCAGCTTTCTAATCCACAGCAACTAAATACAAAGACCATGGTCTGGATCAAGGGCACTTGAATCTCTAGACCGACATTCTTGCTTTGCAGCACTCTGGAGAGGTCCTTAATACCAGATTTCTCTAATGCAGTTCATCTTTTGATTTCCTGACTGCTGGTGCCAAAGAGCTGATTGTGGAAATGAGCAATCTGAAATTTCTGAGACTCTCAATCGCTTCTCACTTCAATCATGATGCTGCCAAAGGGCCCAGTGGTGTTGACTAGTTCTTTTACATACAATGACTCTGTGTATTCCTTCCATCATCTTTTGATGCTGTCTGGGTCATTCAATATTTTGCTCACAGCATCGTTCAGTATTGCAACTCAAGTCTTGACTCTGTTTTTCAGTTCTTTCAATTTGAGAAATACCAAGTGAATTTTTCTGTTTTTATTCTCTGACGCCGGTTTTTTGTACATTTTGCTGTATTATTTTGCTTTGTCTTCTCTAGCCGCCCTCAGAAATCTCCTATTCAGGTCTTTTAACTTCGGCTTCTTTTCCCTTTGTTTTGGCTTCTCCAGTGAAATTTTCAGAATCTTTATTAACATCCATTTTGTTTTTTCCTTCCTCCTCTCTCTTTGTAATGACTTTTGTACTCTTTATAGATTGTATTCTTGACATCATCCCACACCTCTTCTGGTCTTTAATCACTGGTGTTCAATGTCTCAAACCCACTCTTGAGATGAATTTTAAATTTAGGTAAAATAGACTCAAGGTAATATTTTGGTTTTGTGGACTTTTTTTTTTCTTTTCCATATCCTTGAGCTTCAATTTGAACTTGCACATGAATAACTGATGGTCTGTTACCCATTCAGCACCTGCTCTAGTTTTGACTGCTCATATTGAGCTTCTCCAACGGTTCTTTCCACAGATACAGTTAATTTAGTTCCTGTAAAGTCCAGCATGCGAGATTCACGTGTAAAGTCACCTTTTGTGTTTTTTTAAAAAGGTACTTGCTATGAATAAATCAGTGAAAATGTGAAATTCAATCATTCAATCTCCAGCCTCATTTCTGTCACCAAGATCACCACGACCACTGAGCTGCCCTTTCACATCTGCTCAGCTCTTTTACATCAGCATCTCATCTCTTTCCCTTGCCTCTAGTGCAGTTTATTGGTGACTGGAATGCTAAAGTTGGAAACAATGCCAAAAGAATGGCAGTCAACAAGTACAGCCTTAAACACAGTAAATTTCTTTTTTTAAGAAACACAAAAGGTGACTTTACACATGGACCTCAGCTGACAGACTACACTGGAATCAGACTGACTATAACTGTAGAAATAACTTCTGGAGAAGCTTAGTATCAACAGTCAGAACCATGCCAGGTGCTGACTGTGGAACAAACCATCAATTACTCATTTGCAAGTTTAAATTGAAACTGATGAAGACAAAAAATAAATCCCCAAGAAACCAAATATGACTTTGAGTCTATCCCACCTGAATTTAAAAATCCTCTAAAGAAGAGTTTTGAGGCTTTGACTGCCAATGATCAAAGACTAGAGGAGCAGTGGGATGAAATCAAGGCTATCACTATCAAGAGAGCAAAAGGTTATTACATTTCAGAAGTTTATGGTCAAACTAAATGCATGTGATCAAAAATTGTCAAAATATAGAATTGTTTTTAACATGCCAACAGACACTATCCAAAGTTGGTCCTAGACAAGTAAAGAAGAAAGAAGTACAACAGGTAACAGATTCAGATAAATACTACTGTAAAAAGAAGAGAAAGGAAATATGCAGGAAGGGGCTGATAAGACACTGTAATTAGACACTGTAGCTCTGGTGGCCTAGTGATAAGAAACTGCTGCAATTACAAAGGCACACAGTTCAAATCCACCAGATGCTCTTGCAGAGAAAGTATCAGGAATCTCCTCCTGCTGGATTAACTACTTCTGAAAACCCACTAGCGAGTCAGCGCAGACTCGACAGCACACAATTACAATTAGACACTGTAATTAATGTAGTCATTAATCAATTTTAATTAATGTTATAAAAATATTTAGGAATTGGGTAAAAACAGCAATACATTTTTTTAATCTTCACTCACATAAAATAAAAGAAAAGAAAGACAATCTGTACTATGGGATAATTATTTCTCCCCCTTCCTAATAGACAAAACACTATGAGAGTATAGTGGAGGTGTGTTATGGTGTTAATCGAAAAGCCAGGGATCTCCAGATTTCCAAATCCACAGAGGCATCGAGAGAGAAAGATGCGCAGACTCCTCTCATTAAGACTCACAGTCTCCAGGGTGGTTATGAGTTGGAATTAACTTGATAGCAGTGAGTTTCACTGAGTTTTTAGACAGGTATTTCTTTTATGCCAGAATGCGCAATAATCTTGTATTCTTTCATATACACATTCCACAAATATTTACTGAGCATCTACTATATACCAAAAAAAGAAAATTGAAACAAGCTGTTGAGTTAATGTAGATTTATGGTTACCCCATGTGTTTCAGAGTAGAACTGTGCCCTTCAGGGCTCGCACGGCTATGTCTTCTTAGAAGCAGATGGCCAGGCCTATCCTCAGAGGCTTACATGGGTAGGCTGAACCATCAATTTTTCATTTAGTAGCTGAATTCTACGTTGACTGCATCATCCAGGGACTTCTCTATTATAAAGCTATTGCTGTCAGGTGCCTTCAAGTGTACTACAACTCAGAGCGACGCCATGTACAATTGATTTAACTTTGCCCTACCCTGCTCATCCTAATGACCTCTGCCTTCATGGAGACCATGCTTTCAATCAGTGTGTCAGATAAGGTGCTTCCTTTCTCTCTTTTGCTAGTATGATGGAGGCACTGGGAAATAAAGCAATGGAGTGGGGGGGGGCGGAGAGAAATAATCCTAGTTCATAGAACACTCATCATAGCGAAAGGCAAGCAAAGTAAAAACTATCAATACTGCAATCATGGGAAGTGCCACAGAAGAAGAAAAAAAAAAGCTGGTAAAAGAGGTTAAGGATAATGGTATTTGGAGTTACAATTTTAAGGAGGGAGGTAAAAAAGCCTTTTGGGAAAGTTAAATTAGGCTAAAGACCTAAATGAAATTAGGGATCAAACCACAGAGATGTGAGGGAGAGAGCATTTCAGAGCAAGACCTTGACTCAGGAATGATCTTTCCTGTTCAAAAAAATAGTATAGAGGACAATGTGGCTAGATTTCCATGAGTAAGAGAGAAACATTAGAACGGGGCAGGGAAGGGAGTCACAATCAAAAGGAACCTATAGCTAATTTTTATTAAACAAATACAAAAGATTATTTTACCTAAATCTAGATTAAATCAATCACATTATTGGGGTAACAATTAATAGGAAATTTAGCATGAATTGCTAATGGCAAAATTAGCAAGAGGTCAGCAGAGAAATTATTCTTGGACATTCCCAGAATCCATTAAATCGTACTTCAGAAAGCATCATCAACTATCCTATGACTAGCTTAGAAACACACTCTGTCAATTCACGAAGAGCTAAGAGCTAAAAAAGGGTAAGAAGGCAGAGGGAATTTGTATGCTCTCCACTGCAAGCAGCAGAGAAGGTTTTTAGCTCCCTCATCTTAAGACATATGTTAATACATAATTTAAAATAAGGAAAGGTGGTCAATCAATTAATGTTTAACAATCTAAGTCAATTCTGGAGACCCAACTTAACCTTCACCAAATACTCATAATAACCTAAGTATCCCAAGGGGAACAAGAGTTTATTTCTCTGCAATCTTTTGAGTCTTACTATAATAATTTTAATGTGTCATATTTCATATTGTCTCACTAGACTGACAAAAATTGTCATGAGCCATGAAAAAAGGCCCATTACCAGCACTGGGAAGCAATAATGCTTTCTCACAGTCATTCTTCCAAAACTGGAGCTATAGGTAAGCACCACATTTTGCTATTTATGTCCTTCAATCCTATAATCCAGCAATTTCCTGCAAGATTATGTCTTCTTTGTAGATCCTAAGGACTTACTTTATCTTAATTGCTGTTGTTATGTGCTGTCCAGTTTATTCAGACTTACAGTGTCGCTATGAAAAACAGATCTGCAACCTGCCCTATTCTGTGCCAACCTCACCGTCTCTAATACACTGCAGCCCATCACTAAGCACTGTATCAGTCCGTTTTGGGTTGTTGTTTTTTTCTCTACTAATTTATTTATAAAATTCGAGTACAAATTTGAACAAATTCTTTCTATTTCCCCCACACCCCGACCCATCAAATTGTACAACCCAATGATTAATTCCCCTTTCCCCTGCATATCCACATCGCTCTGCTTCCAGGCTCTCCCACCCCTCCTGGATCCTTATACTCATTCTACAATAACAGTTTTATACAGTATTTATCCTTGTGGGACTGAGTTAGTTCACTCAGCATAATGCTCTCCAGTCCCTAACAAGTTAAGTAATAATTTACAAAGTTATTGCTTCTGCATGCTGCATAGTATTCCATTGTGGGACTGTACCATAATTTCTCAATCCATTTGTTTGTGGTTGGACATTTGGGCTGTTTCCATGTTCTTGCGATAGTGAATAATGCTGCTATGAAAATTGGTGTCTAAATCTCAGTTTGTGCCTCTGTTCTCATATTCTCAGAGTATATTCCAAGTAGTGGAATGGCTGGGTCAGATGGAATTTCTATGTTCAGGATTTTGAGGAAGTATCGTTTTGTTAAGGTTCTTCCTCTCTTATGCTGACTCTGTTTTTCAAGCATGATGTCATTCGCCAAGGACTGGTCTCTCCTTACAAAATGCCCAAAGTGTGCGAGACAACGTTTCACCATCCTTGCCACCAAGGAGCACTCTAGTTTCACTTTCCACAACACAGATTTGTTTGTTCTCTTGGCAATCCATAACACTACAACTCCAATTATCAATTATTCTTCTGTTATTCTAGTCAATGTCCAACTTATCTCAATTACATTTGCTAAAGTCTGCATATATTTCAGATTCTTCATCTAAAATTATTTCTTTCAGACATTTATTGACAAGCTTATGGGTTCTCAAAGTATAGTAACAATTCTAAATTATAATGTAACACACAAATCTATGGTATTAGTATTTTAAATTATTTATTATATATGCTACCAAATATAACCAGCACTCAAATGCATCCTCTGTATTAAGATTTATATCTAATTATACGGCATAAGGCTTCTTCAGTCTTTGGAACAATTTTCAGACTGAAATAAATTTTGAGTTCTTTTATATTATTAATCAGTATAAAAAGCATTTGCTAAATCTATAATCTATGGTCTTTATTATTTCTTATTTCTAAGTCAATACATGAACAAACTTTAATACATATATACATGTACATATACATATATATAAATGAATTACTGTATGTAAACCAAATAAAAAAAGAGGAAAAATATGCATCATGCTTGCCTCTGGAAACCCTATGAACTTGGAGAAAAGATGGAAGTTATACAAGTGTTCAGGTCTTTCGTTCATAGGGTTGCTATGAGTCGCCTATGACTCGATGGCACTTAACGACAACAGCATAGAGAGAGATCAGTTGGACTAGTGGACAAAAAGTGATGCTACCAAGCCAAAGGTGGGTGAATCTAATACATGACCCTCAAGCCTATTTTCAATTGTTTTTGGTGAAGCATTCTTTTAGGTCGTATAGCCTTGGTCTGTCCACATGTAGTTACAGAGGCAACTGTGGTTGCTGTGAAGCTGAAAATTGTGACACTGATGTGTCAAATGTGAGAATGTTTACCTATGGTAGAAAGTGTTTGGTGGAGATCTCCGATTAAAACAAGCTTGGAAACAGGAGTGGCATCCACTTCCAAAATAGTTTGCCTCAGGAAACTGTATGAACCTGGAGAAAAGATGAAAATAATAAAAGTGTTCAGGTCTTTTGATTATAGAGTCGCTATGAGTCACCTACAACTCGAAGGAACTTAACAACAACAACAACAGTCATATTAAGGACCTGACTTATGAAAGGGAAGGCAATTCAGTCTTACAATTCTCAGTTTATGCCTTATGCTATATCCCAAAATATTAATGTTGGGTAATGTACCGTACTGAGGTAACCTGGGGTTGCTGTGATGCTGAATCTTGTGCCACTGGGGTGTTAAAAGCCATAATAGTTACCCATGCTGAATGGGCAGTGTTTGGTGGAGCTCCAAATTTAAGAAAGATGTGGAAGCAGGAGTGGCATCCACTTCATAAACAACATACCTCTATAATCTCTATGAACTCTGAGAAATGACTATAGTTATAAAAAGACTTCAGATCTTTTGCATAAGGTTGCTAGGAGTTGTGCTTGACTCTAAAGCAATAAACAACAACAACTTGAACTTGTAATTTCTAGATCATAATTTTAAACTAAAATTTACAACTGGATAAATAAAGTCACCCTTTACTAAAACAATGAAGGCAGTCGGTGAATTTAGAGTTGTATATTAGAGGACTTTCTTGCCTCAGTAGTTCATATTTCTCTCTCTTAATCCAAGATTACACAAATGTTAGAATCATATTCTGAAGATCTCCCACTATTATCTCACTTTATTAACTCTGCAAGGATCGTGTAAGAGATTATATTATCAGCAACTTGCTAAGCTCAATGTCTTTGAGATAACTAAACAATAATGTATGAACTCTGGTGGCTGAGTCATAAGGAGTTGCACTGTCAACCCAGAAGCAGGCAGTCTGTACCCACTAGTTGCTCAGTGGGAGAATGATGAGCCGTGTCCTCCAGCATAGTTCAAAACTTCTAAAAGGCCACTGGAGGGTCAGTTATGAGTCGCCTGACTTGATTGCACATAATAACAAAAATCAGTGACAGAGACATTAGGGGTCATATAATACTCAGATCTTCCACAGTGTTCTTTATTATATTTAGTACAGACTATTGCTTAGGCTGAATGTTGTTATTGTTGATTGCCTTCTAGATGAGCACAATTCATAGTGACCCTATGAACAAAAGGCCTATAGCCCCTCCACAACTATTGACATTTATCAAAGTTCACAGAGGTTCTGGAGGCAAGTTGTTTAGAAGTGGATGCCACTCCTATTTTATTATATTTAGTATAGATTATCGCTTACGCTCAAAAGGAAGAATAAAAGAAAAGCTGACCATATTCATTCATCTAATTTCCTCTGAAATGACCCTTGACAAAGAGGACTCATCATCAAGCAATCCTAGATCTATCAGGAACCGCTTGCTTAGATCAAAAAGAACAGCTTCTCTTAATATATTCTTTTATATTAAAGGAAGATTAAAATTAAAATTTAACTTCCTCATTTGAGTCAAAACTCAAAGTCATTGCTATCAAGTCAGAACTGACTCAGAGCTGACTCCACTGGGTCTCTGAGGCTGTAAATCATACTGTATATTTAAAAGGGCAGATGACTGCCCTTTCGTAAGATTTCCTGAAGTTTCAGCTATAGCTAGCACCAATTCTACCCACGAATCATGTCAGGGCACTTGAATTTATGAGTTTTATTCATTGAAGCATTTAAAAATTAATTCTTACTCTCATGAACTGGAATATCCTTCTTTTGAGATTTCAGAATCATTTGTTAGGCTGACAGTATCAGCTCCTCAGAGTATCCTCCCTTGAATGTAAATGTCGTCCTTCTACACTAGGCAACCCAACACTCCTCATCTTGCTTTTTTTCATTACAATTATTATCATCTAACATATTATACATTTACTTGCTTATTTCATTTGTCATATAACCTTACAAAGCAAATCTCTATGAGTACACAGATTTTTACCTCTACTGTTCCTGGATATATCCTCAATGGCTAGCACATAGTATGTGTTCAAAAAATTATATAATAATTTAATAAAATAGATTACACAGTAGTCCTTTGTAAGAAAAAAAAATGTATACTGAAGTCTTAAAAAGTTACCTTTATTGTGGCTGTTGCTAGGTGCCATCAAGTTGACTACAACTCATAGGATACAAACAACAGATGTGAACCCTTTCCTATCCTGTGCCATCTTCAAAAATCTCTGACACACTTGAGCCCACTGATGCAGTTAAAATGTCAATCTCTCTGGTCCCAGGTCTTGCTCATTTGCTGACCTTCCACCTCTCCAAGGAAAAGCCTCTCCTAGCAATGTGCCCAAAGCATGTGAGATAAACTTCTATCATCTTTCCATCCAAGGAGCACTCTGGCTACACTTTATCCAAGACAGATGTGTTTGTTCTTTTGGCAGTCCATGAGACATTCTGTATTCTTCTCCAGTACCACAGTTCAAAGGCCATCAATTCTTCTGATAGACATCATTATTCACTCTTCACTTCTCAGGAAAATGTTGTTGCTGTTGTTGTTATGTGCCATCGAGTCACCTGCGACTCATAGCAACGCTATGTGCAACAGCCCTAAACTCTGCTCTGTCTTGTGCCAAATGCACTGTCTGCGACACTCCCATCCCGATTACCCCAGTAACTGAATCAATCCACCTCATAGAGGGCCTT
>NW_006399788.1:17371519-17375048 GCF_000299155.1 Elephantulus edwardii | reverse complement strand
CTTCAGAGTCTCTTCTGACATCCATTTTGGTCTTTTCTTCCTCTTCTGTCTTTGTAATGACCATTTGCACTCTGAATTTTCCTATTTCTATAAATTCTGAACGATCTATCGGAAATGTTCCTTGGAGCTCGATAATATTATCTATGACATTATTTAAATGCATTTACTGATATTCTGATTGCTATTCCTGCCTCTATATTAATTAGGGAGCGCTAGTGGCCTGGTCCATATGCAGTTGAGCTGCTAACCCAAAGGTGCTACCTCTCTGGAGGCTCAAATGCATCAATGGCTTCATGAGAAAAAGACGAGCAATCTCCTCACATGCAATTTATAGTCTCCCCAAAACCCACTAGACGGTCTGCTACAAGTCGATTCCAACTCAGCAGCAATGAGGTTGAGATTTTTAGTTTTGTGTTAAGGATCCAAAAATAATCTCTAAAATGAAATCTTTAAAAATAATCTCTAGCACTAGAAAGGAGCTAAATATTAGTTCTCATAAAGATTTTCTCTAAAGTGCATGCGTTTACCTCTGTTTCTAATACAATTCTTTCTAGTCTACTTTCTCTGAGAGAAAACTAACAGAATGTGCTGAGCAGCAATTACCCCCTCCCCTTACCAAGTTTCTTTTCTATGGAGTTTTCTTTCTAATCTCACTGCTTTTATTTTACTCACAGACCACTCTTTCTATTGCACTAATGAAAACATTTGCAACCACCCTCCCGACCTTTTTTCTTATCCTTCTAAGTACAGTGAAAACTAAGTTCACTGCTGTTAACAAATTCTAACTCATAGTGACCCTCCAGGCCAGTCTACTGACCCATCATGTGCATGGCTGACATTTTCACAATAGCTGACTGCCACAGTTTTCTTCTACAGAGTACCTACTGGCGTAGAATCACTACTCTTTCGGTTTGCAGTTGAGCACTTAATCACTGTATCACCAGGATAACTTAGTTTCAGGGTTCCTTAGTTGATACTCTTGATCAAAATGTAAAATTGGGAGTAGGATAGAATACAGATGAAAGACTTGAAACAAGACTATTTTGTGATTGAAAACTCCAGGTTTTATGATTTGTGTGATCTTAAACAAATTTTTGAATCATGCTAAGCCTCACATTTTGATTCTGTGAGCTATGAACACTAAGTGTCTCAAATGACTATTTAGAAAAATTAAATAAGATATAGTAAAACAGGTTCCAAAAAGTAGGCACCAAAAAGACACTAGCTCCCTAACGCCCTTGCAAATATGATTGGTCAATCTTTGTAAAGAAATAGAGGCAATTCCTGAATCAACCTGGGGGGTGGGGGAACCAATGGTTTGTAATAATAAGCAAGTGTTACTCTGTTATACACATTGAAACACTCTTGTTAGGTGGCATCACGTCTACTCTAATTCACAGAGATTCTATGTACACCTTGTCTAAGCCTGTTGTTTTCCCAATCTCTCTTGTGCTTAAAACCACTGTTGCCATCACTCTATCAATTCATCTCATTGAGATTCTTCCTCTCTTGTGTTCACCCTTTACTATTCTAATAAGCTAGATGCCCTTTTCCAAGGATTTTTCTCTCTCCTGATAACATGCCCAAAGTATGTAAGGCAAAGTCTTATGTCTGTCACTTCAAAGATAAACTTGCAGCACCTCTTCCAAGGCAGGTTTATTGTTTTGGAAATCCATGGTAAATTCAATACTCATCAACACAATTCAAAGGTGTCAAAATATTGTTGATACTATGTCGTTATTAGCCCTCGATCAAATATGATTCATTGTGACCCAATGAACAATGGATCTGAAACCTGCCCTATGCTCTGCTCTCCTCGCCATCTATGAAACCATCTCTTGAACTCCTTGCTACTGTAACTGTGTCAATCTATCTTGAGGAGGGTTTTCATTAAGTAGTAAGGCAAAGAAGGGCACTCTAGTAGGCTAATGGATAAGAAGTCAGGCAATCAGCTTGAATCCTCCAACTACTGCATGAGAGAAAGGAGGGCAATCCCCCATGCAATTTACCGCCTCTGGAAACTCACTGGAAGGTTAGCTGCAAGTCAGTTCAACTTGATGGAAATGAGAGAGAGCAAAAGACAGAGCAAGAGAGAGTGAGAACAAGAGCGAGAGAGAGAGAAAGAGTAAAGATGTGCTGGAATACCTGGCAGCGTTTCCTTAATGCTTCTTGTCCTAGAAAGACACACATCATACTAAAACAATACCTGACTAATATTAAGCCATAAAACAACAGCTAACAATTCTGACCTATACAAATATGAACTTAAAAGCAAACTTTGGAATGGAATTTATAACCTCAGAGTGATAGCAATGTATCTTAAAGAAGAACTGATTTAAAGACAATAACATAACAAGAAAGACTATTTGAGAAAAATCAATGAATGGCTTGTATAGAGAAGACCTACTTACAAGAGTTTATTTGGGAAAATCAAACTACAATGAGAAAATTGCTCAAAGTATGCAAAATACAGAGCTAAGCTGGCTTCTCAAGAACATTTGGACAACACTTGCTTTAGTCCCAGTACCTGCAAAAACACAAAGCTCAAAATTTCTAATCCAAAATTTTGTTGTTTCTTTTTTTATAGGCTTGAATATGTAAAGAGAATGTGAGGTGGTACAGGATAGGACAAGGTTCAGATATGTTGTTCATAAGGTCACTAGGGGTCATACTCAATTCTATAGCACTTAACAACATTGTTAATGTTGTTCTAGTAACAACAAACTGACATCATTAAGAATTTGGAGAGGTCCCTAACCACAGACTTTGCTAATGCAGTATGTCTACTGATTTCTTGGCTGCTGGTACCAAGGGTGTTAACTGTCCAACATATGACCTTTTTATTACGCCATGAATTTACAACAAAATGTTTTTTCAAAGGAAAAGCATCTAAGGCAATAAGTTCTAAACATCTTGTAAAGAATTAAGTTTTAAGAACAACTATGAGATATAATCTTAGTAAGAACAGCAAAATTTAACAGAACAACAAATGCTGGGAAGGTTGTGGAGAAACTTATTCACTGTTGGTGGGAGTGTAAAATGGTGCAACCACTATGAAAAGCAGTATGGCACTTTCTCAAAAAGTTGGAAATAGAAATACCATTTTAAAAAAATAAAAAACCAAAAACCATTTGACTCAGCAATTCCACTACTGGAAATATATCCTAAAGAAACCAGAACTACCACCAAGCAGATATATGCTCACCCATGTTTACTGCAGGTTTGTTCGCAATAGCAAAGAGATGGAAACAACCTAAGTGCTCATCAACAAACGAATGGATAGAGAAGTTTTGATATATTCACACAATGGAATACTACGCTGCATTGAAAAACAAGGAACTCATGCAATATTATTCAAAATGGGTGACCCTAGAGGACATTATGCTGAGTGAAATATCTCAGTTACAAAAGGGCAAATACTGCATAACCACTGTTGTAAAGAGGGACTGACATGGGGGTTGAGGGGAAAAACTAAGAGGGAATAAATAATGTATACCACATTGAAACAGATGAGAGAGAGAAGGGTTTA
>NW_006399788.1:17370506-17371419 GCF_000299155.1 Elephantulus edwardii | reverse complement strand
TCCACCAATCTTGACCCCACATTTCTCCTCATAGAGCCCAGCCCCCCAGATGATCTGTTCAGAATACAGGTTGAAAAAGTATGGAGATAGGACGCATCCCTGGCGTACACCCTTCCCAATTTTGAACCATGCAGTGTTCCCTTGCTCTGTTCTGACAACTGCCTCCTGGCCCAAGTATAGGTTTCGCATTAGAACGATTAAATGTTCTGGGATTCCCATTCTTCTCAGAGTCAGCCACAGTTTGTTATGATCCATAGCAAGTGATTAATAAGTTCATAGTTTGAATAAGGCATACCTTAGTCTTCAAATAAACCTTATTGTTCCTCAACAATCTGTAGAAGTATCTGACTGCTGGCACCAAGTGTACTGACTGTGGACCCAAGTAAGAGAAGTCATTGACAGTTTTTATCATTTCTCCATCTATCATGATGTTGCCTACTGGTCCAGTGGTGATCATTTTTGTTTTCTTGATATTTAGATGCAATCAATATTGAAGGCTGAAGTTTTTTATATTCTGCAGTAAGTGCTTCAGATCCTTTTTTACTCAAATGATAATTCTTAGTTAGAATCATAAAGCTAATAAATATACTCCTTTCCTTAACTAACTAGGTAGCTTCTGCTGCTGTATACTGTTGAGTCAGAATCAACTCATAGCTGACCCTCCAGGCAGGTCTTAAGTACACAGGAGGAGACTGCCAATCCTTCTCATATGGAGCAGTGGGTGAATTCAAATTATGTGCCTTTGGGACTGGAGCACAGGTTCTTATCACTAGGCAACCAGAGCTCCTTTAACTAAATTGTTGTTGTTGTTGTTATGTGCCGTCGAGTCAATTGCGACTCATAGCGACCCTATGCACAACAGCTCTAAACCCTGCTCCATCCTGCGCCAACCACACCGCCTCTGACACACCCA
>NW_006399788.1:17350580-17363146 GCF_000299155.1 Elephantulus edwardii | reverse complement strand
AATGTGGAGGGTCAGCCATGAGTGAGTTCTACCCTGACAACACACAACATGAAAAAATTAATTCACACAGAAAATAATCTTTCTTGCAAAGCTCTATATTAATACTAACTGTTCTGCATCATCATGCTTTCACTGATCCTTCAAAAATTATTTAAATCTATAATGAACCTTGTTAGAGATCTTGACGAGAACAAAGTAACTATCACTGTGTTCTGTTCTTGGCTGCTAAAGGTAATAGAGCTCAATTTTTCTATTTTTAAAGAAAGCTTGTTAAATAGAAACGTGATGTAAAAACCTCGTGGTTCTATACACTGTAGTTGAAGAACAAGAACTCAAGAAATTCTAAGTATAGATTTAAGAATATAGACCAAGATTCATATATATAACTGAATATTTTTATTTTTCATAGCTTTTATTTGAGATGTTTTATAAGCAATAACTGAATCTTCTTAAAACAATGACCTATGTTACAGAAAAGCTGGGTTTTCATTAATTCATTCACTGTTGTACATTTTTCTCCCTTCCCTTCCCCCAGATTACTTTTTTTGAAAAATACTCATTCACTGTTGTACAATTTCCTAGCTCCCCCTCCCCCAGTCCACTTTGCAACACACCTCTTAATTCGGATAGTTGTTATACATATAATGCCTAATCATATACTCCTTTTACACAGTTCTTTCCCTTGTCTGTTCCAATGCAATGTTCATTATCTATCCACTCTTTTCCTATTCTCTGTCTAACCCCTCAAGTCAGTCCTGCTTTGTAACAGTGGTGTTATGCAGTATTTGACCTTTTATGACTGAGATATTATTTCACTAACACAGAAGAATAGAATATGGAGGGAGTCAAAAGTTAGAAAAGATGTGAGAATAAGTAGTTGGTTTAGAGAGTTGAATCTCTAAGATGGAAATATTTCGTTTATAAGAAGTCTGTTGTTGTGTATCAAGTCAGAATTTAACCTGAAGAGAGTTTTAAAAGGGCTAGATAAATAAACTATAAACTCTAATGGCCTGGCAGTAAGGAGCTGTGCTGAAAACACAAAGGCTTATGATTTGAATCCACTAGCTTTCTCTGTTAGAGAAAGATGGACAATATCCTCCCATGAGATTTACCATCTCTGAAAAATGTTAGATGATCAGCCGTGAGTTGTTTCCGACTCAGTGGCACAAAACAACAACAGCATAACTGTAAAAGACAACCATAAGAAATAAATAAATAAATATTTTATTTACTACTGTGAAATAATTTCCAAGTTAAAAAAAACCTAATAAAAACACACAGTATATATTACAGTGCTTGAGTGGAGTAGGAGGAAAAGAGAATATAAGAACATATAAGTGACAATATATAGATTGTTTATACATGGAGAAAATTACGGAAAGATGAAGAAACTGAAAACACTGATTTCTTTTGAGAGAGGAACTAAACAGCTGGGGGACAGAAGGAGAAAGGAAGTTATCACTAAAAGTATGTCAGTACTTCTTGAATTTAGTAGGAATCCTGGTGGCCTATTGCATTACACGTTGAGCTGCTAATCGAAAGGTCAACAGATTGAATCCATCTACTGATTCTTGGAAACCCAATAGAGGGTTGCTATGAGTTGGAATTGACTCAATGGCTATCAGTTGTGGGTATGTGGTTTGATTTGGGTGGTTGTTTTTTTTTCCATTTTATAGTAGGTAAATGGGTAACTATTTTAAATTTCTTTTATTTGCTTATTTTAGTTAGTGCTGTCTAAACCAAATACAAGAATGATTCAGTAGTCATCAGAAGTTATCTGTGTCTTCCTTTCTCATTCCACTGGGAATAAAAACAGAAAGTCAGTGTCTCACAACATGCAGTATTTAGCAAAGATTTAAAAGGAAATCCAGTTAGGGGAGGGGTGTGGCAGGGCATGAGACGGACTGGGCAGAAACATAGTGAGATGAAATAAGGACAATCAAAGGAAAGCATGGTGTCTTTTTCCTATCTGGTTTTTTTGAACTGGTTTTAAGTCCAAAAGGAGTAAATGATAGATTCAAAAGAAAGAAAGATACTAAAAGTATGAATAGTATCTGCTGTTTGGGAATTGTGGACAGAGTGGCATAAAGATGGGGTAAAACTGGGTCTCTGATTTAGCCCTTCAAGGCTGTTGTTTTTAAGTGCTGTTAAGTTGCTACTCATAGCAACCCTATGTACAACATCCCTAAACTCAGCTCTCTCCTGAGTGAATCTCAGAGTCTCCAACACACCCACGCACTATAATCCTAGTCACTCAATTAAACCATTTCATCCAGGGTCTTCCTTGCCTGGACTGTCCTTCCACCCTCCCAAGCATGATGATGAATCTCCAAGAACTGGTCTCTCCTTGCAACATGCCCAAAATATGTCAAGAGCTTCAGCAGCCTAGTTTTACCCTCTCCAGGAAAACCTATTTGTTCTCCTAACAGTCAATACAGTTCTCAAGCACCGCAACTCAAATCCATCAATTCTCCTATCAATCTTAGTCACTGCCCAGCTTTCTAATGTGGCCTGATCAGACACACCTTAGTTTCCAAACTAACACTGTTGCTCTTTAGTACTATGGAGTGATCCCTAAAGCAGATTCCCCCGGTGAAATTTGTCTTTTGATTTCCTGTCTGCTAGTACCAAGAGTGTTGACCGTGGAGCCAAGCAAACTGAAGCTGTTAACAATAGTACTACAAGGCATTGCTGGTATCCTTCACAAAAGGCCTGACACCAATGGAAGGAACAACTCTCCACTTTTGGTTGCACTGAGGGAACAGACTTCTTCAAGATCATAAAGAAAGAATATTTACATTCTGTTCCCGCATACACATTACAATACATTCAAAGACTTCCAGAAACACTTAAGGGAGCTTCTCCAATGAGATAGATTAACACAGTGAGAGCAGTAAAGGGCTCAAGTGTGTCAGAGATGTGAAGATGGTACAGGACAGTACAGGGTTAAAGTCTACTGTTCACAGGGTTACTTTAGCTATAGTCGATTCTATGGCATCTAACACCACCAGCAACAGGTGATAGGAGTAGGGGTAGCAAGCAGAAGAGAATAAAACATCATTCATTTATACACAGATAAAGCCCCGAAACATTTAGGCTGCAAACATAGTTTTAAAAAATATGTAGGAGGAATAAGAAAAACCAGGAAACAATACTTTGGTATGAGAGCAAGAAGGAAAAATGAGTTTTTTTAAAAAAAAAACCAAAAAAACAACAACCTTATTATTAGAAAACGGCTCACCAAACAGGAAGTAGAAAAGAAAGAAGAAGAAAAAAAGATCATAAGGCTAGCTGGAAAGAGGTTACTCAAGGTTTTGCTGGGAACCAGCATTTAGTTATGCAGTACCTACTCTCCAAAGTGAAATCTTTCAACTGCTTTAAAACGTTTCTTTTCTAAGCCATTGAAAACAATGAGATCATATTCTTGATTAAGTGCCAAGTCTTCTTCCCCTGCAACCCAGATTGTTGAAGTTGGTGGGGGGAAAAAAAAAATAAAAAAGGTTGAAGGGAGCAAGAATTAGGAACATAAATTAGGAGGAGGGTGAAACTCCACCCTATTTTTAATAAATGGTGAGAAATTATGAGACACTCAAACAGAGAAGTTTTATTGTTGTTGCCTCTTAGGCTAATGTTAAAAACATTTAAAATATATTGTTTTCTGTTTTAAAATACGATGCATTCTAATTCCATTTTATCTAGACTTAATATAACATATGCAAACTCTCTGTGTAACATGGAACAAAAGTCATAAACACACAGATCAAGTCATTTATAAGATTTAAGGTTGGCATCAATACCTTAAGGGCTTTGCTTGATCATAAAAATTACAAGGGTACCACTGGATGGCCACCATTAGGTAATTTTGGCTCCTATGTTTTCTTAAGCAGAAAATAAATGGTATTCACTTCCCTAAACAATGGCAAGTAAAAGTGATATCTAGAAAACACAAGCACTCAATATACAATGCAAATGAGACTAAATCCCATTTCAAAAGACAACTTCATGCAAAAATACTGTGCATGTTATCATTCTTTGTATCTAAATCAGTGTCTCCACTGCTCAGTAGAAACTTATCTTTATGGCTATTAAATGTAACTTTATATTTGACTATAACCATACACATTTCAAAGTAGTTTCACATTTCCAATTTGATTTTCACAATACTCTCTGAGGTAGGTAGCATAGGTTTCATTCTATCTTATAGCTAATAAAACAGGTCTAATTATAAGTTAGTTGAAAGCCAGAGTCAAAATACAGGGAGAAGCTCTGTCTTGGTAAAAATTAATTTTGGGGCTCATTATTCATCTACTATTCAATATAACTGAATAGTGTCTTTCAGGACTACTACTCATCTATCTTAATTCAAGAGATCTACAAAGTCCTAGGAAAAAAGAGAGGAAAATACGTAGCTATCGTATTAGAGGTAGAGCCTAGGACAGAAGTAAATAAAAATGAGGAAAAATAGCTGCAAACATCCTTTAACAGCTTTAACATGGAATGTAATGAGTGTTGGAAAATTTGAAGTTGTGAAAAATTAAATGGAACGCATGAACCCTGATATTCTAGGCATTAGTAAGATGAGATGGATTGACTTTGGTTACTCTGAATCAATCACATGATTACATGGTACAAGGACTGAAAAGTAGAAGAATGGATTCCATTCCTAGTTAAAAAGACAATTTCTATCCTGAAGTACAATGCTGTAAATAACAGAATATTATCCATATGCATACAAGGAAGACCTGCAAGTATGACTATTATTGACTATTACTGAAATATGTGAAGCAACAGCTAGAGCCAAAGAGGAGGAAACTGAAGATTTATAATAAATTTTGCAGTCTGAAATTGACCAAACATGTATATCAATATGTGTTAAGGGTAACTGATGACTGAAATGCCAAAGTGGGACGATGAAGAAGGAATGGTAGTCAGAAAGTATGAACTTGATGACAAAACAGATGCTGGAAATAGAATGACTGAATTTATATTCAATGATTATTCATCACAAGTCTCTTTTTCCAAAGAACACAAACGGCGACTTTATGCATCAATATCACTTGATGGACTGCAGAGAAATCAGATTGATTACATCTGTGGATGCAATCACTGGAGAAGCTCAATATCAGCAATAAAAAATATGGCATGTACTGAGGAACAGACCATCAATTACATGCAAGTTCAAACTGAAGCTTAAAAAAATGAAAATCAGTGCATGAGAACCAAAATGATCTTAAGTCTATCCCACAAAGATAATTTAAGAATCCTCTTAATGCGTTTGAAGCACTGAACACCAAAGATCAAAGACTAGATGAGTTGTGGGATAATATCAAGAATATTATCCATGAAGAGAGTACAAGGTCATTACAAGGACAGAAGAGAAAGAAAAAAAAACCTGATGTCAGAAAAGACACTGAAAACTGTTCTAGGGCATTGAGATGCCAAAACAAAAAGAGATGCAGAAGTAAGAGCTGGTCAGAAGACTGTGAAGAAAAGCTTGAGAAGAGAAAGCAAAGAATTATAATGGAATGTGCAGAGAGCTGGAATTGGGGAATAATAAGGGAAGAAATCGCTCAGCATTTCTCCAGCTGAAAGAACTGAAAAACAAAAGCAAATTTTGAATTACAACAGTGAGTTCACTTACGCTTCAAGTTTCAATACTTAAACATGCTGTGGGCAAAATCTTGAATGCTCCAAGAAGCATTAGGAGATTGACGGAATACATAGAAACACATACCAAAAAGAACTGGCTGCCACTGAAATATTTCAGGAACTGTCATACTGTCAAGAGCCAATGGTTAAAACAAACAAACAAAAAAAAAACACACCAAAGATAATGAAGGAAAAAGAAGTTAAAATTGCACTAAGGTTTTAGCAAAAAATAAGGCCCCGGAAATCAATGGGATATAAACTCAAATATTTCAACTAAAAAATGCAACCCTGGACATGCTAACATCCACTCTATTCCAAGAAATTTAGAGGATAGCTACCTGGAAGAGACTTATATTTGTCCCATTCCCAAGAAAGAATATCCAACAGAAT
Source organism: Elephantulus edwardii (assembly GCF_000299155.1). Classification (NCBI taxonomy): domain Eukaryota; kingdom Metazoa; phylum Chordata; class Mammalia; order Macroscelidea; family Macroscelididae; genus Elephantulus; species Elephantulus edwardii. The sequence goes on along the minus strand of NW_006399788.1, from coordinate 17,357,107 downwards.
GTAGAAATTATCAGAAAATATTCTTTATATCACACACAAGCAAAATATTGAAGAAAACGAAAAAATGGCTAGGATATTATATAAAAAAAAAACCTGCCAGACATTCAAGATGAAAGAGGCCATGGCACCAGGGATATCAATGGTGATGTCACCAGATGGATCCTGGTTGAAAGCAGAGAATACGAGAAGAATATCTATCTAAGTTTTATTGACTTCTTGTTGTTGACTGCCGTTGAGTCAAGCCTGATTCATAGTGACCCTATGAACAAAAGGCCTGAAACCATTCACGGTGTGGATCATAACAAATTATTTTAACTAACACAAAGAAGGAGGAGAATTCGGAACACTTAATTCTGTGTGAAACCTATACCTAGACCAAGAGGTTGTTAATGCGAATAGAGCAAGTAAACGTTTGTTGTGTGCTATTGAGTCACCTGTGACTCATAACGACCCTAAGTACAATAGCCCTAAACCCTGCTCTATCTTGTTCCAATCTTATTGTCTCTGATACACCTACCCCCATTACCCCATTCACTGAATCAATGCATCTCATCAAGAGTTTTCTTCTCCTGCGCTGTCCTTCCATCCTTTCAAGCACGATGCCCCTCTCCAAGGACTGGTCCCCTCCTTGCAACATGTCCAAAGTATGTCAGACAAACCTTCAGAATCCTTGCCTCCAAGGAGCAGCCTGGCTTCACCATCTTCAGAAAGAACCTGTTTTTTCTCCTAGCAGTCCATGGTGTATTCAATACTCTTCTCCAGCACCACAGCTCAAAGGCATCAATTCTCCTCCTATCATCCTTAATCATTGTCCAGCTTTCTGATGCATAGCCAGTAACTGCCAAGACCATGGCCTGTATCAGACCATGTATTAGTCTCCAGACTGACATCATTGCTCTTCAGTACTTTGGAGACGTTTCTGACAGCAGACTTTCCTAATGTAATTTGTGTCTTAATTTCCTGGCTGCTGGTACCAAGATTGTTGATTGTAGAGCCAAGCAAACTGAAGCTGTTAACAATCTCAATCTCTTCACCATCATCATGATGCTGCCAAGGTCCCAGTGGTAAGAATCTTTGTTTTCTTGTTGTTGAACATTATATTGTTTAAAATTAAGAAAAGTGTGTTTAGTGTTGTATCTTCTCTCCTTATCTATTCAATCAGTATGTTGTTGTTGTTGTGTACCTTAGAATCGGAACCGAACCACAGATGACCCTCTGGCGGGTTTTTAGGGGCATCTCTCTCAGCAGAGCAACTGGTGGCCTCAAACCACGTGCCTTTGGAACTGCAGCACAGATTCTTGCCAATAGGTCACCAGAGCACAGTTACTCAAGAAGCTGGACTCTATGATGAAAAATGTGGCATCAAGTTCAAAGGAAGACTCATCAGTAACCTGCATTATGCAGATGACACAGCCTTACTTGCTGAAAGTAAGGACTTGAAGTGCTTGCTGTTAAGCTCAAAGAATACAGCCTTCAAAACACACTGCATCTCAACATCAAGAAAACAAGAATTCTCACCACTGGACCAATAGACAACATGACAGATGGAGAAAAGACTGGAACTGTCCACTACTTCATGTTATGTGGATCCACAATCAACACTCAATACAATCAACATTCTTGACTCCAGACAGGAGATAAGGAAACATATTGCACTGGGAAATCTGTAGTCAGAGACCTCTCCAAATCACTGAGGAGCAATGACATCAGTTTGAGGACTAATGTGTGTGTGATTCTGACCAGAGTAACTTGCTGTACATCTGAAAATTGAACTATTAATTAGGACAGAAGAACTGATGCCTTTGATCTGTGGTGTTGGGACAGTCCTGAGTATACCACAGACTGTATAAAGAACAGATTAATATCTTGGAGAGGGTGTGGCCAGAGTGCTCCTTGGAGGAAAAGATGACAAAGCTTTGTCTTACATACTTTGGGTATGTTGCTAGGAAATCCTTGGAGAGGGTCAGTATGCGCAAATAGGTGGAGAGGAAGACCCTTAACCAGATGGACTGACACAGTGACTACAGCAATGGGTTCAAGTATGTCAGAAACAGTGAGGATGCCACAGGATAGAACAGGATTCAGATGTGTTGCTCATAGGAAAGCTCTGGATCATATTTAACTCAAAAGCACTTAACAGCAACGAGCCATCTGTCAGTCTGCTGTACTGTGGTAGCTTGTTATGCATAACTGGATATTATGCCATGAGTATTTCAAACCCTAGCAGGGTCATCCACAGTGGAGAAGCTTTAGCAGAACACACTAGGAAGAAATGCTAGAAGCACAACAAAACTAGAGCATACTACATTTGATAAAGTAGGTTAAAGAAGAGGGAGACTAGAAGTGGAATGTGTTGGTACAGTAGCTGCAACTAACATGGTATCCACTGTGAGAATATTTTTATATGGAGATTGAAGTCAACTCTAAGAGTAGGTAGTTATCTATCTATCTATCTATCTATCTATCTATCTATCTATCTATCTATCTATCTATATCTATACCTAGTGGCATTTTGGGAACAACCTTAGGCAATGGGAATATTAATAAAGAACATGAATATGTTTGTTGTTGTGTACCATCGAGCTGAAACCAAATCATAGCTGATCTTCCAGTGGCTTTTTGGAGGCTGTAAATCACATAGGAGATGGCCCATCTTCTCTAGCAGGGCATCTGGTGGACCCAAATTACGTACCTTTGTGTGGGCAGCACAATTCCTTACCACTAAGCTGCCAGAGGTCTCCTTGAGCATTTTTAAAGATTTGCCCAGAGCAGTACATCGTTTGACGTCATGACTGCTACTTCCAGGAGTACTGATTATGATTATTAAATCTTTAACAACTTCACTCTTTCCTCTATTCATTATAATCTTGCTTATTGGTTTAGTGGTAAGGATTTTTGCACTCTTGGATTTTCATCAGTTCAGTGTTTATACCAATGAATAAGCAAAAATGAAGAACTGATCCTTTTAAATGATGGTGTTGGTAAAGAATAATGAACTGCCATACAAACAAATCTGTTGGGGAGAAGTACAGTCAGAATGCTCCATGGAGGCAAGGATGATGAAAATTTGTCTCTCTTACTCAACAAGTTATCGGAAGGGGCCAATTCCCAAAGAAGAAAAGTCATTCTTGGTAAATGAAAAAGTAATGAAATTTTTAATTTAATGAAAATTTTCAATAAAAATGAGAAAGTACCTCAATGAGACAGAATGACACAGTGGTTGGAACAATAGCTTGCAAAGATGACAAAAGGCCTGTGTTTTGTTCTGTTGAAAAGAGGATTGAGACAGAACCACAGGGTGATAGCACCTTGAGAGCTCCTACAACAACAGCCACTACAAGGAATTCTAGTTTAAAGAATGTCATTACTTAAATAATTACATTAATAATGTGAAGTTGTCAGAAGTGCCTTGTTATGGGGTGCAGGGGAAATTCAGTGTTATGACAACATATGCCTAAAATCTGGTCTAGTCAGTCAGAAGAGATGTCCTTAGAAATAATTGATAAAGCTCAGATCTGAAGGACGAGATCTGAAGCTCAGATCTTTAGACAAAGAAGAAAACATCTCTCTAGATGACAGGTTGCCGGAAAAATAAAAGACTGAAAAAAGCAGTTTGATGTTGTCATGAACCCTTATGGCTGACCTTCCAGTGACTTTTCAGAGGCAATAAACTGGACTTTTCAGAGGCAATAAACTGCACAGCTCATCTTTCTCCCACAGAGAGGGTGGATTCAACTGTCCACCTTCGAGATGGGAGCACAATTCCTTGTAAGTAAGCTACCATTGTTTAAAGCAGAGAACTCATCCCTAACTTCCTGGAATCAGGATATCCATAAGTAAAATTCAGGTTTGGTGCTTTATACACAAGCTCTCCTGTTATTGTGTACTGAAGAGTCGGAATGATCCAAAGAGTACCCTCCGGTGGGTTTTCAGAGGCAGTTACACAGGAGGAGACTGTCCATCCTTCTCCCACAGAGCACCTGGTGGCCTCCAACTGCATGCCTTCAGGAATGCAGTGCACCTTCTTGTCACTAGGCCATCATAAACACATTAAAATCTGAATGATTTTATATAGAATATATATTAATAATTAATATATAATAATAATTAGGTGCTATCAAGTCATAGCCTCATAGGAATCCTATGATCAATGATCTGAATCCTTACAACTTTATGTCATTTCACATCATCTCTGATATACTTGAACCCAGTGTTACAGTTATTGTGTCTATCCATCTTGATAAGGATCGTCCTCTCTTTACATGTCTCTACACCTTCCCTAAAATGAACTATTTTTCTAAGAACTGATCACTCTTAACAGCATGCCTAAAGTATGCAGGACAAAGTGTCAACATTCTTGCCTCCAAGTAACATTTTGATGGCACTTTCTCCAAGACATCTTTGTTATTTTGGCAGTCCATGAGATATTCCACAGTTTTCTTCTAACACAATTCAAAGGCATTGATTATTCCTCTGTCATCTTTAGTCACTGTCCAACTTTTAGATGCACAGTAAGTAACTGAAAAGATTATGGCTTGAATTACGTTCACCTTAGTCTTTAAAACTCTATCATTGTTCTTTAGCAGTGTGGAGAAGTCTCTAAAAGGTTTTCCCAGCGCAATACATCTTTTGTTTTCTTGACTACTAGTACCAAGGGTACTGACTATGGATCCAGGTTAAGATGGAATCACTGACAATTTCAACCTTTTCTCCTTCTACCATGGTGGTGTCTTTTGACATAGAGGTGAGGATTTTTGTCTTCTAGATACTGAGATTAATTTATACTGAAGGTTGTAGTCATTCCTTGGTCTTCTGTAATAAGTATTTTAAGTCCTCCTCACTTACAACAAATAAGAATCTTCATTTTTCTTCATAAAGTCCAGCATCTCAAATTATATACTCAGTATATAGACGAAATAGGTATAGAGAAAGAATACAGCCCTGATGCACACTTTTCTTGATTTTAAACCATGCAGTGTTCCCTCTGTCAGACAACAGACTCTTGGGTGTGTGTGTGTGTGTGTGTGTGTGTGTGTGTATATGGGTTTCATATTGGGGCAATTAAGTGTTCTGGGATTCCATTGTTCTCAGTGTTAGCCATGATTTGTTGTGATCCATTACAAAGTCAAACGCCTCTGCATAATCAATAAAATTCAAATGGTCCTCTAGGTCATATAGCCCTGGTGTACAAGTTGCCGTACAGTGGTAACTTGTGGTTGCTGTGAGGCTGAACACTGTGACACTGATGTGTCAAATGTGTTAATGGCTGGCTACCCAATGTGGACAGAGAGTGGTGTGGGGCTCCCCGATTAAAACAAGCTTGGAAAAAGGAGTGGCATCCACTTCTGTAATAGCTTGCCTCTGGAAACCCTATGAACCTGGAGAGAGGATGAGAGACACACAAGCGTCAAGGACTCTCCTTCATAGGGTTACCATGAGTCACCTGTGACTCGACAGCACTTAACAACAACAATAACAACAACTTTCTGGTCTTTTCTGCTTTCTATCAAGTCTATCTGATATCAACAATGATGATCCTGCTGCCACAAACTTTCCTAAATCTAGTTTGAATTTCTAGCACTTTTCTATACTCCGTCTGGCTGGGTTTTGAGGGTTTTTAAAAAAATAATATTCAGCAAAATTTTACTTACATGTGATGTTAATGATACTGTTCAATAATTAATATTTTTTTTAAAAAATGACATTTTTTTTGAATAGGTAGAAACATGGGTCTCTTCCAGTAGACTGACTAGGTCTTCCAAATTTCTGGGCATAACATGGTGAGAATGTTGCACACTGATCTGTTTGCTGAAACATGTCAACTGGTATTTTATCAATTCCTGGGGCCTTATTTTTTGCCAATGCTTTCAATGCAGCTTGGACTTCTTTATTACCATTGATTCTTGATAATATGCTACTTCCTGAAATGGTCTCGTGTCAGCCAAATCTTTGTGGTATAGTGACTGTGTGTATTCCTTCCATCCTATTTTGCTGCTTCCTGGATAATTTACGATTCTGCCCATAGCATTCTTCAGTATTTCAACTTGATGCCTGAATTTGTTTTTCAGTTCTTTCATCTTGAGAAATGCTGAGTGAGATGATTACCATCCAATTTTTTTTTTTTTAAATATCTCAATGTTTCATTCAAGATTAGTGGGAAGCAGCATGGAGAAAGGGCTCGCTATGTTTCCCACTGCTTATTGTTGTTTTTAGATACTGTCCAGTGGGAATCAACCCACAGCTGACACCCCAGCACGTTTTGAGAGGCAGTAAATTGCACAGGAAGGAGATTGTCCTTTGTTCTTCCCACAAGCAGCTGGTGAATTTGAATTGTGTACTTCTGCATTCACAGCACAATTCTATATCACTAAGCCACCAGAGTTCCCATGTTCACACATTATAGCTAAGAAAAACATATTTTCCCCCATCTTCAGGTATCGCATTGCTCCCCGCCACCCCAGCTCTGAACTTTGGGACTGGCCAAGGGCTGTGCGCAGACGCAGTGAACGGTGAGAGTGGACTTGAAC
>NW_006399788.1:17342576-17345229 GCF_000299155.1 Elephantulus edwardii | reverse complement strand
GGGTAATGGGAGCAGGTGTGTCAGAGACAGTAAGGTTGGCTCAGGATAGAGCAAGGTTCAGAGCTATTATACATAGGGTTGCTACAAGTCCCAAGTGACTTGAGGGCACATAATAGCAACAATAATAAATACAGTATAAGAACTGAGGGACAAATATATAGATAAGGGGGCATATTCTTCACCTTTAAGCAGTACTTTCTAATATATTCTTTTCCCTTTCTACCTAAAGGTTGCCTCCAAAAAACTGGTAACAACAGTGTAAGAAACTATGTTTCCTTGTTGTCCTACACAGTTGCACACTCATTTTTCTAACATCAGAAAAGGAAGTCTATTGTTGTGTCATTGCTTCTGACTCTCAACAACTATTTGACAGATTATGAGGATGACGGAGGATTTGTTGGTAATTTCTTCCATTGTACATAATCCAAAATTTTCATTGTTATGATTTTACCTCATCGCAAACCTGTAGGAAAAGCAAGTTGGACCTAATTTAGACCATGGTCTTTTCAATCACTTGCTATGCATCTAAAAGCTGGACAGTGAATAAAGATGTTGTTGTTGTTATGTGCTCTCAAATCACCTGTGACTCATAGTAACCCTATGTACAACACCCTTAAACTCTGCTCTATCCTATGCCAACCTCACTGTCTGACACACCAACCCCCAGTACCCCAGTCACTGAATCAATCCACCTCAAAGAGGGTCTTCCTCTCCTGAAATGTCCCTCCATCTTTCCAAACTTGGTATCCCTCTCCAAGGACTGGTCCCTCCTTGCAACATGTCCAAAGTATGTCAGACAAAGCTTCAGAATCTTTGCCTCCATGGAACAGCCTGGTTTAACCCTTTCTAGGTCGAACCAGTTCATTTTCTTAGCAGTCCTGCTAATAAAGATGACAGAAGAAAAATTGATCTTTGGATTGTGGTGTTGGAGAAGAGTAGTGACTATCCCATATATTATCAAAAGAACAAAGAAAGAAACAAACTTTCTTGGAAAAAGTGCAGCTAGAGTGTTCCTTGGGAGGCAAGGGTGGCTTCGTTTCGCACACTTTGAGCCTGTTGCTAAGAGAGGCTATTACATGGAGGACATCATATTGGAAAGGGGAAGGTAGAACAAAGGAGATGAAGACCCTCTACCAGGTCCATTGACACAGTGACTGAAGCAATGAGCTCGAGTGTGTTAGAGATTGTGAGGTTAGCACAGGACAAGGGAAGGTTCTCATTTGTTGTTCATTGAGTCATATTTTATTTAACAGCACCTAACAATTTGAGTTGGCCCTGCAACTCTTTATCCAATAAGCTACCAGAGATCCCTTTTTAATACTTAGGTATCTATTAGTGGGCATATATTCAAACAGGCAAAATTTGTAGTAACTTTAAGGTATACTTTTAAGTTATGTTTCTCAATGATTCTTCATTTATCTGAATTTTCCTCTCAATTTATTTGTTTCGGCTTAAAACAAACAAAAAACCTACCACCCTCAGGTCAGTTCCAATTCATAGCAATCTTCTTAACGGTTTCTGAGATCTTCAATCTTTTCAGGAGATGATTTCTCATCTTTCTCATGAATGGTGGGTAGTGGATTCAAACTGCTGACCTTTTAATCAGGAACACAACATGTAACATACTACAATGTAAGTACTCCTTAAGTTTCTAAATTTCTAAGTTCCTAAATTTCTTTTTTACTCTCCCCTAGGCTCCTAAATTTTTTACATCTTGCCTACCTCTACTGACTCGTTTATATTTTGCACTTTGCAGGAATTGCTTTGCAGATCAATCTTAATTATAGATCAAAATTCTAGACCAATCTTCATATACAAAATCCAAACTTATGTTTTTCCCCATATTTTGTTCACTATGATCTTGCCATTAAAAACAATATGTTATTGGAAAGTATTTATTTCTTGGAATCTAGTTAAGGATTCACTGTACTTTGTGTGCTACCATTTCTCATGACTGAAGTTAATTTCATCAAACAGGCTCAGTTTAATATGAACTATGAAGCTTATATGTTTAACTAGGAAGAGAAGAAAAAATAATTTTAAGTGTAAGAAAATATTTTCATTTCTAAAAAGTTGTTTTAACTTCTAAAAACTTTCATAAAAAATCCAAACTTACTGCTAATGAATCAATTCCATTCAGTCATCCTCCATAGGGCTTTAAAACATAATGGGAGGAGATATCCCACCTCTCTCTCAGGGGGAGCTTCTGGGAAAGGATTCTAACCATTGACTAACAATGAGATGTTTGGCTTAATATCAAAGGAAAAAATAAACAAACAATCCCAAACCAAAACCACAATTGTGTTTAATGAATATGTTTACTGAAAATTAATGTACAAATGCAAATACAGAGGAGTAGGGGATAAAATGCAACCAAATATGCCCTAAATTTTGTTTTTTTAATATTTCATTTTCTTCCTTTCTGCACTTGCATCTTGAAAGGATTTTGCTTTGTCCTCACTGGACAAAGTAGTGGTGCAGGGTTTAGTTTTTACCTGTCACAAGATCCAATAAATTATAGCATTCAATAAATTATTTGCTTCCTATTTTATTTTCCTCCCAGTACATCATCTAGGAGCAAAGTTCTCCCTATTTCCATACTGACTCACCCATTAGGCCTTTCACTACCATATATATGTATATATGTATATAT
>NW_006399788.1:17328907-17341536 GCF_000299155.1 Elephantulus edwardii | reverse complement strand
CCAAGGTCAGTCCTGTTTTACAACAGTGGCACCATGCAGTATTTGTCCTTTTGTGACTGAGATACTTCACTCAGCATAATGTCCTCCAGGGTCACCCATTCTGAATAATATTTCATGAGTTCCTTGTTTTTCAATGCAGCGTAGTATTCCATTGTGTGAATATACCACAGCTTCTCTATCCATTCGGTGGTGGATGGACACTTAGGTTGCTGCCAACTCCTTACTATTGTGAACAAAACCACGATAAACATGGGTGTGTATATATCTGCTTGGGTGTCAGTTACGGTCTGTCTCTTTGGGGTTATTCCCAGTAGTGGAATTGCTGGGTCAAATGGTATCTCTATTTGCAACTTTTTGAGAAAGCGTCACACCGTGTTCCACAGTGGTTGCACCATTTTACACTCCCACCAACAGTGAATAAGCGTTCCAGTTTCTCCACAACCTCACCAGTATTTGTTGTTTGCTGTTCTATCAGACTTTGCTTTTCTGACTGGGGTGAGATGATATCTCATAGTTGTTTTGATTTGCATCTCTCTTAGAGCTAGGGATTTTGAACATTTCTTCATGTGCTTGTTGGCTATCTGAATGTCTTCTTTGGTGAAGTGCCTGTTCATATCCTGTGCCCATTTTTCAACTGGATTATTTACCTTTATCTTCTTGTGGTGAGCTCAAGGATTTCTAAACCCTTGGTTCTTCTTTTCTATATGCTGGACATGTGGTGAGGGTTGTTGTTGTTGTTATGTGCCGTGGAGACGTTTATGACTCATAGCGACCCTATGTACAACAGTCCTAAACCCTGCTCTGTCTTGTGCCAATCACAATGCCTCTGACACACCCATTCCGATTACCCCAGTCACTGAATCAATCCACCTCATGGAGGGTCTTCCCCTCCTGCGCTGTCCCTCTACCCTACCAAGCATGATGTCCCTCTCCAAGGACCTGTCTGTCCTTATAACATGTCCAAAGTACGTCAGACGGAGCGCCAGAATCCTTGCCTCCAAGGAGTAGCCTGGCTTAACCCTCTCCAGGATGGATCTGTTTGTTTTCTTGGCCATCCATGGAAAATGCAATACTCTTCTCCAGCACCACAGCTCAAAGGCGTCAATTCTCCTTCTATCCTCCCTAGTCATTGTTCAACTCTCTGATGCATAACAAGTGATTGCAAAGACCATGGCCTGTATCAGGCACACCTTAGTCTCCAGAGAGACACCGTTGCTCTTGAGTACTTTAGAGAGGTCTTTAACTGCAGACTTTCCCATCGCAATACGTTTTTTGATTTCCTGGCTGCTGGTGCCAAGCGTGTTGACTGTGGAGCCAAGCAGACGAAACCTGTGAACAATCTCAATCTCTTCGCCATCCATCCTGATGCTACCGATTGGTCCAGTGGTCCAGTGGTGAGAATCTTTGTCTTCTTGACATTGAGCCTCAGTCCATACTCAAGGCTGTAGTCCTTGACCCTCTGCAGTAAGTGCATGAGGTCCTCCTCAGTTTCGGCGAGCAGGCTTGTGTCATCTGCATAACACAGATTGTTGATAGATCTTCCACCAATCCTAATGCCACGCGTCTCCTCATAGAGCCCAGCCTCTCAGATAATCTGCTCTGCATACAGGTTGAAAAGGTATGGAGACAGGACACATCCCTGGCGTACAGCCTTCCAGCCTGGACTGTGGCTCTTTTCTTCCCTTGGCTAGCTTCCTAATAAAGAAAATCTCTTTCATTCTTCTCTGAATCTTTCAATGATTGCTCTAGTGATTGTTCAACAAGTATTCTAGTTAACAAAAAAGTTTAGATTATTTTTGGGTGTTTGTAGTAACATGAAATTTTCCTTCTGTGTAGAATTTTTATCCTATTTCTTTTTGATTGCAAATATGTTGGGCCTTCTTTTGAGCAAGTAGCCTCAGTTTCTACAGTCTGTTTAACATGAGTGTTCTGCACAATTTAATGAGACTTGCTACAAGCAATCCAAGCCTTTTGACTGAAACTTAGAAACTGAACACAATGCTTCAGAGACAGCAAATGTTGCTGATTTTTTTTTAATGTGTGTTATTTTAGGTACAATCATGAAATTGTTGCAAGGTTTGTAGTAGGAACCAGCCATCAACTGTTTCTGACCTGGTTTATGATATCTGCAGGAGGGAACCAGCAGATATAGGTCGTTTTCAGAAAACTTTTTTTTCCCAGAAAACTCTTAAAACTCTTACACATTGTTGGTGGGACAGTAAAATGGCACAACCATTCTGAAAGGCAGTTTGGCACTTCCTCAAAAAGATGAACATGGAAATTCCATATGACCAAGCTTTTCCACTACTTGGAATATACCCTGAGAATATGAGAAGTGAGAGGCACAAACGAGAGACTTATACACCATTATTCACAGCAGCATTATTCACTATCACAAAAACATGCAAACAGCCCAGATGTCCAACCACAAATAGGTTGAGAAACTATAGTACATTCACAAAATGGAATACTACACAGCCTGCAGGAGCAATGATTTTATAAATTATTACTTAACTGGAGAGGACTGGAGAGCATTATGGTGAGTGAACTAACTCAGTTCCACAAGGACAAATACTGTATAAAACCATAATTGTAGAATGAGCAGAAGGATCCAAGAGGGGGAAACAATGGTTAAAAACTTTGTTCTTGATATTAGTATAACAAAACTTTTTAAAAAATTAAATTATTCTAAAGCTTTATGGGAAATATGAAGCTTGCTTAAGACATATTATCTTACCTACAGATGGCATTAAATTAGCTAAAAGTTCTTCATGGGGTATACCATGATTTAGTTTCACAGTAAATAAGTTCTGTTTTGATAAGGTTTTTGTGCTTATGATGACTTTGAAAAAAGGGATTATTCCAAATGCCTTAAATTATGGATTCTAGTATCTGTTTCACTTGAGATGAGGTGGTCCTGTCTTTTGAAAAATGAAGACAACTTCCAGTATTACTTTTAAATTCTTAGATTAGGAAACCAGTCAATTCCTCTCAAAAAAATGATATAAAAAAACTATAATTAATAAATGGTGAAGGTAGTCTTGGAATTCTGAAATTCCAAGGAAACAATAAACAAAACATTCAAACACTGACTGATGGAAGAAACGAAACATAAACATAGATTAAGGAGACAAATGAAGCAAGCCAAGGGACCCAATATTGTACATCCACTTTGATCTTTCCTGTGTGTGGCTGGTTCCTGAAAATCCTACAGGGAACTAGAAACGCAACAGTAGTTAGCGGACATTTAAAAAAAAAATCAACAAAAAAATGGTGTAAGTGCCTTTTTACTTTATTTACCACCCTCCCTTGCCCTGGATTCTGCATAATAATTCTCCATCCAAGGGTATCCTTTACTCTATCTCATACCTGAGGATAGGCACAAGCCATTTGAATCTAGAGCTGAGAGGGAGCATGTGGGATGACATCACTCAATGACTCAAAAGATATTCTGGCTATACCTGCCTGGGACAGAGACTGTCTAGTCTAATCTATACCAGTCCAAAGAATGATGAAAGTACATTAAGAAGAAAGGGTTCTGGTATCAAAATGGACTTCACTACACGTCCATCTACAGCAACTGAGACTTGAGGGTGGTGGTGGTCCATATAAAACTACCTCTAGCATGAAGCCACAGGGGGAACATGTAACTTTATACAGAGGGATGTAAGAACTTCCCTGGCTAAGACTGGGATGGGGCAGAATCTTAGCTGTGGTCTGGTACACGTGTGGATTAGCCACAACATATGTTCGCTCTCCAGCTCATCATTAGCAGAGTGAACTAGCTCTGCCTGGAGACCTGAGTCCCTGGACTGGAACAGACTGCAAAGCTATGGAGGCAACTGTCCTGGGAGGAAATGGATCCAAGATTAGGAGCTCCATTGCTGGAAGCCCCCTAAATCAGAAGAGCTGTAACATGGCCAGCCACTGTACGTACTGTGCTCTCTATGGTATCATTAGCCATCTCTCAGACAAGTACCATCTCAGCCCTGACTGGGCATCTCATCCATAATTATCTTGGAGGTCAGCAGAAACACCAGACCAGACATCTCATCCCCACCCATCACAGCAGCAGTTATTCATTTAGATGTTTGGGAGATTTTTTTTTCTTCTGTTGTTTAATTGTAGAATTTCTTCTCTCTTTTTCTCTTTTTCCTAGCCTAAGGAAGCAAGAGAATGCAAAGATAACCAAACCCTCAGACATGAACACATGTCCTGTAGCTTACCCACTGCAGGAAAGCAAAGATCAGCTCATACTCCACCTGACACACAACAGAAAGTACACACATACCCTAATCTTCTCCAAACAAGAAGGCAGACAATAAAGAGACTACAAACACATCAGAATTATAATGTCCTAGAGGGAAAAGACAAGTTTAAATCCCACAAAAAAAATAATTTGTAAGATAGCACCCAAGGGGATCAAAATAGAGAATAAATAAAAATATTCAGAAGAAGAAATATATTCAGAAAGATAGAGAGGAAAATATATTTTTTTAAAAATTGGGAAAAGTAGAGACAACTCACTTCCTATCTAAATTAACAAAAAGTTCAAATTATGAACAGATTCATGAAAAAGAAGAAACTGAGCAGGTCATTTAAAAATTTCTAAACAAGAAAACCCTCATGGTTCAAATCCACCAGATGCTCTGCTGGAGAAGGAAAGGTAATCTCCTCTTGTGCCACTCAGATCCAATTTGACAGTATACAACAAAAAAAGCGGAGGGGGATAGAAAAAAGAAAATTCTCAGACTAGATGGATTGTCAGCAAATTTCACAGAACATTCAGAAAAGATACAATCTTACAAAGCTACTTCAAAATATAGGAAAACATGGAAAATTATAAAATTAGGGTTATAAAGCAAGCACAACCCTGATATAAATGCCTGGAAAAGATAAAAACTGAAAAAGAAAACTACAGACCAATAGCCTGCATGAATACACGTGCAAAAATCCACAACAAAATTCTAGCCAAAAGAATGCAGGTGTGTGTGTGTGTGTGTGTGTGTGTGTGTGTGTGTGTATATACACATATATATACATAAAAGTATTTTTTTAAATCATGTTTCAAGTATCAGATATGCAAGAATGGGTTAACATAAGAAAAACAATCAATGTAATCCATTACATCAACAATAAAACTAAAGAACCACATGTATAATCAAATCAGTTGATAGGAAAAAGGAACTTAAAATGCTTTCCTTATGAAAACACTCAATTAAAAGGAATATAGAATTTCTGCAAGATAATTAATGTGTGTGTGTGTGTATGTAATAGGGTCTTCTTGTGAGCTAGTCATGAGGAGCTGCAGTCACAGTGCAAAGGCATGTGGTTTGAATTCACCAGGTACTCCATGGGATAAACATGGGTAATCTCCTTCCAAGTAATTTACTGCCTCTGAAAAGCTGCTGGAGGTTCAGCTATGGGTTGGATTTAACTACACAGCACATAACAAAAACAATATATATAACAAAAGTAGTTGATAATATCATATTACCCTTAATAAAAAGGTAAAAGACCTTTTTTTATCTTCTAACAGCCACTAGGCAAGACTACCCATGATTACCATTCCCATTCAGTATCATATTAAAAATCCTCACTAGAACAATAAGTTTAAAAAAAAATAGAAGAAAAAGGAAGAAGTATCCAAACTGCCCAAGAGGAAATAAAATTATTTCTATGAATTATGTGATCCTATACATACAAGCTTTCAAAGACTCAGCAAGAAAATAATTAGACTTAACTGGACAATTCAGGAAAGTGACAAGGTATAAGATCAATATATAAACATTACTTGGAATTCTTCACAATAACAAAAAGAACACTAAAAGAAGGAAAAAAATGTGATTTACAACAGTTACCCAAAAGATAAAACATATAGAAAGAAATTTACCAGAAGCATGAAAGAACTATACAATTATAAAATATGCTGGGGGGAAAGGGGAAAAGCTTATGTAAAGGGAAGAATATCCTATGAAGATGGATAGGAATATTCAACACAGTGAAAAGGACAACACTATAGAAATCATATTTTAATGTAATCCTTATACACATTCAGCTATCATTCTTCAAAAAATATGAGGAAAGATAATCACTAACTTTATAAGGAAAGAAATGAGACCTCAGACAAGCAAACTAGTGAAGAAGAAAAACAGAATACACAACCTTATACTTCCTAGTCTTAAAACCTCTATAGCGACAATAATTAAAACAATACTGTATAGTATTGAGCTCTGGTGGCCTAGTGGCAAGAAGCTCTGCTGCAATCCCTAAGGCATGAGGCCACCAGCCGTTCTGCAGGAGGATAGGCAATCTTCTCCTGTGTGATTAACTGCCTTGGAAAATTTGCCCGAAAGTCAGCTATGGTTTGGTTCTGACCCAAAGGTAAACAACAGCAACGTAGCATAAGGACAAATACACAGACCAATGGAGTAGATGTGAGAACCAGAAGTTACTATATCCATCTAAGGTCAACTGATCTTCAGTAATTATGTTCAAGTCTTCTTTGCTGTTTTCTAGGAAAATCTAACACTAACCCTTGCTTTTTGGAGGAAACCCCAACCCTCCATAAGGTATGTTACTTGATTTCACAATCAACACCTACAGTAGTTAAAAAGTTGTACTGGCAACAATGAATGAACGGAAATCCAAAATCGCTGTAAATGTTTATTAAAATTAATAAAATAAAAAAAGAAACTGCATTGGAGAAATGTACCATAAAGGACCTTTCTAAGGGACTGAAGAGCAAGGATGTCAACTGCTTCATATGCACATGAAATTTAAAGACAGTGAATAAGGAGACCAAAGAAAAACCAATTCCTCTGCATTGTAGTGTTGGAGAAGAGTACTAAATAGAAATTGTATTGCCAAAAGAACACACAAATCTGTGCTGGAGGAAGTGCAAACAAGACGCTCCTCAGATGCACGAATGGTAAAACTTCACCTCACATGCATCTCGTGTCTTCAAAGGCATGATGTCTGAAAAGGCAAGTGCATGGGGAAGGGGTGGAATATGCTGGGAAAGATAGAGGGTCAAAGACTCTAAAAGAGGTAAACTCACATACTGATTATGACAAAGAGTGAGGGTATATGTAAGATTATGATAGTGCAGAATAGAGCAAGTGTTCAATCTACTGTTTCGAGTCACTATAAATAGCATGGTAAACTGAAGGAGTCTGGTGGCAAAGTCTGCAGAGAGTTTAAATTGCTAATCTAAAGATGGTGCCTCAATGGTGGTTTACATTTACCAACTGCTCCTCAGAAGAAATATGGGCCATTTCCTCCGGTGCGATCTACACTGTGGAAACCTAATGGAAAGAGGGTGGTGTCACCTATGAGTTGGTTTCCACTCAATGGCAATGAGTAAAATGATAAACTCATCTGTGACAAGTAGATACAAGCCATTAAAGGAAAAAAATAACGTCCTCTTTACATAATGGAGCTGGCAAAACTGGGTATCAATCTGCAGAATACTGAAACATGATCTATATCATATACCATATAAAAAAACTAATTATGTATCCAACTCTAAGGTAAACCTAAAACAATAAAAACTATTAGAGAAAAAAAAAGGAGCAAATGTAGGATCCCTAATTTATACTCCATTAATAACTAGAATAATGTCAAGTATGAAGTAAAATCTAGGAAAACTAGAAGGCATAAAAAATTAAATAGAACCATAAAGATGGACATGTTAGGCTATAGTGATTTAAGAAAGACTGGAACTGGCAATTTTTGAGTTATACAATTATATGATATACTATGCCTGAAATGATAAAGAGAAAGTGTGTGGCATTCATCACCAAAAGGAGCATATCTTGGCTGATCCTTAAGTACAATGCTGTAAATGATAGGAGGACACTAACTCCATACAAAAAAATTCTTTTATCCTCTCTTTCTTTAATTATGTAAAGTGGTTTAAGCTGTCTGTTTACCTGGAAAGGAAATACATCTTTCTAGATTACCATTAACCTCTTTAAAACGGTTTTTCCCAGTCATATGTAAACTGTATCTTAATCTCCCTGTTTACCAAAAAAGGAAATGTGCCCTTCCTCAATTAGCATTTATCTTTTCAAAGCCTGTTGTTCTCAGTCATATGTTAGCTATTTTATAGTTTGCCTGTTTACTAGTACTTATATATGAACTGTTGTTTTTTTTTCAAATGCAGAAATATTGTAACTTTACTAAAATAAGTGCTTTGTTAAGTAAGTCAGTATCTAACCCTAAGATAAAAACCTCAAGACCACTCCCAGATGGGGGTTAGTTTTTGAGGGGAATCTCACTGTCCTCCCAGATCTGTAATAAAGTGCTCATGGATACTGCAACTGGACTGTCTTAATGGCAGTAAACTACAGAAAGAACCCCTTGGATTCAGTAGCACAGTCATCAGTTACTAATAATGAATCTTGATTATATGAAATAAAGATTGCAAAAGGTGGCGGAAACCTCTATCTCCTCCTTTTTGGCTTTAGTTGTTGAAGCATGTATTTGGAAGACAGTCGTTCTTCCCTATTATGCCTGTGGATAGTACCCTGTCATTCACAGCACTGTCTTTTAGAAAGGATCTAGAAATGGTCTCTTTTCTATGAATACAACTCCATTTTTCCTCACTTTTTCATTTCCAGCAAAATAGAACATATGATTGTCTGATTCAAAGTGGCCAATGCTAATCAATCTCAGCTCACTGACAAGGTAGTATTAATAATTTCAGACATATCAATATAGTTATAAAAAGACAACAGCTGCCTCCAGCCTTCAAAACTAGTTGTTTAGCTCTAGAACGATTTTTTTCCCTTCCTCTTTCTTTAGTCATGTAAAGTACTTTAAACTGACTGTTTACCAAGCAAGAAAATGCATCTTTCCTAGATTAGCATTTAAGTCTTTGAAATTATTTTTCTCAGTCATGTGAAAATTTTACCTTAAACAGTCTTTTTACCAGGAGATGAAATGTATCTCTCCTAGATTAGCACTTCACTCCATTTTTCTAAGTCATATGTAAATTGGACTTTATACTGCCTATTTACCAGGAGGAGAAATGGATCTTTCCAAGACTGGCATTTACCTCTTTTAAACTGATTTCCCCAGTCATATGTAAATTGAACTTTAAACTGCCTCTCTCCCAGGAAGGGAAATGCATCTTTCCTGGATTAGCATTTACCTCTTTAAAACAGTATTTTCTTAGCCATTTGTTAAACTGTTCTTTCTGAATGTAAAAAATTCTGTAACTTTAAACTAGCAAAAGTAGTATGTTAAGCATATACGAAGCAATGTCCACTCTTAGGGAAGCCATTTTGAGAATATTCTCTCTGCTCTCCCAGATCTGCAACTGCAATCCATCTGTCTTATTGTCAAATGACTACAGAAAGAAACGCTTGTATTCAGTAAAATACCAATGCCTAGTATGTAAATAGATATGTGTTCCATTTGCCTTTTAACAATGTTCAATTTTGCTACATCCAAACTTCATACGTACCACATTTCAATTAATAGTCACTGTTTGCATCTATTCCTCATTCTGAGTTTCCACATAAGAAAACTCAATTTCCACTGCTTTAGTTTAAGTGTGCTCTATTTTTTTACTGAATGCAAGGGGTTCTTTCCATAGTCACATAAGACAAACAGATTGCAATATCCATAAGCACTTTATTACAGATCTGGGAGAGGTCTTAGGCTTTTCCAAGGTGAGACACCAAATCACTTAACAATGCACTTTTGTTAGTAAAAATCAAAGAATTTCTACATTTGAAAGTAAACGATTCACATACAGATACCAGTAAACAGGCAACCTATAAACTAGTTAACATATAACAGAAAAACAGGTTTTGGAAAGGTAAGAGTTAATTCAGTACTCCCTTTCCTGGCAAATAGGCCTATTAAGTTACAATCTACATATGACTAGGAAAAACAGATAGCTTCAAAGAGGTAGCAGCTAGATATATCTACTCTCTGGTAAACAGATTAAAGAATGAAAACTAAGAATTCCTAGGTCAAGCAACTAGCCCTGCAGCCTGGAGAAAACTGATGTCAGTTTTTAAACTACTATTCTATAATTGATACATACATAGAGAATTCTGAACTTCTCAATACCACCCCATCATATTCTTCACAGGGTTTTCAAAGACCTATTATTTCAGAAGTGGATGGCCAATCCTTCTTTCTAGTCTGTCTTAAAGAAAGAGCAAATGACAGACCAGCAAAGCACACATTCATTTAGACAGCAACATGCTGATGTTGTTAAGTGCCATCCAGTCATAGGTGACTCACAGTGACCCTATGAAGGAGAGTCCGCATCGATTGGGTGCCTTTCATCCTCTCTCCAGTTCATAGGGTTTCCGGAGGCAAGCTATTATGGAAGTGGATGCCACTCCTCCTCCCAAGCTAACATGCTGACAGGGTGGTATTAATAAATTCAGAATTCTCTATATATGTATCAGTTATAAAACTATAGCTATATAATTATAAACTAACATTAGTTTTCTTTAGTCTGCAAAACTAGTTACTTAGCCTCAAAATTCTCTGTTTCCTGTCTTTAATCATGTAAAGAAGTCTGATCTGTCTGTTTACCAGAAAAGGAAGTGCATCTCTCCTAGATCTCTCTGAGGCTGTTTCCTAGTCATAAGTAAATTGCACCTTAATCTGCCTGTTCAACAAGGAAGTGGACTATGCCCTTACTAAATTACTAGTGTTAACTAAGTTCATGTCTCACCCTGGTATATAAACCCATGACCACACCGAGACGGGGAGGCTGTCTTTGATGCTGAGACCCACTGTCCTCCACAGATCTGTAATAAAGTGCTTTTGTGGATATTGCAATCCGTTGTCTTATTGGCATTGACTATGGAAGTTCAGAACCTCTTGCGTTCAGTAACAATGCGACAAAATTTAAAGATAAAAAAAGCTTTCACAAAGAAAACTACTAATATAGTTACTAGGGATGCAAAGAGTTGGAGGTGTGGGAGAGGTTAAGTCAATTAATTAATAAATAATACTTTTTAAATTTGGTGAAGATGACAATATGGAATGAATGAAGTATAAAATGCCAATTGTAATAAATGTCATAGAACAAAATGTGCATTAATAATTGGTTGAAAAAACAAAATGCCTCGTAAACTTTCACTCAAACCACAAATTTTAAAAATGCCTTTTGGAAATAAAGAAAGAAATGTGTTAGCTCTCCCTCTCCCCAAAGTACCTAGGCTGATTTTCTCACGTGCAAATATACTGAATGAGACCACTGTTTTTCTCTGAACGTGAGCCAGATTATGAGGTCATATAACCCACTGGTGCTGAGCCAATTTCAACTTTGTGATCCTTCTGAAAGGGTGGTATTAATATGTTCAGAATTCTCTATATATGTATCAATTATAAAACTATGGTTATATAATTATAAAACTAACATCAGTTTTCTTCAGCCTGCAAAACTACTTACTTAGCCTCCAAATTCTGTTTCCTTTCTCTAGTCATATAAAGTAGTCTGATCTGTCTGTTTACCAGAACAGGAAATGTATCTCTCCTAGATCTCTTAGAGGCTGTTTCCCAGTCATATGTAAATTGCATCTTAACCTGCCTGTTTACCAGGAAGAGAACTGTGCCCTTCTTGAATTACTGATACTTAAATGTGAACTGTTCCTTTCAGATGTAGAAATTACTTTTTTTTTTAAACTAACAAAAGTAAACTGTTAAATGAGCTAGTGTTTCATGTTAGTATAAAACCCAGTGACCACTCCCAGATGGGGAGGCAGTCTTGGAGGTGACTAGCTGTCTCCCAGATCTGGGTAATAAAGTGCTTATGGATACTGAAATCCATTTGTCTTCTTCGTGATTGACTATGGAAAGAACCCCTTGCATTCAGTAACACTTCATCCTTTTGGAGGCTATCTTTATAAGAACCGATGGACTTATCTTTGTCCTGTGGAGAAGGTGGTGCATATGAACCTCAAATCTTGTTATCACCTCAACACACTTCTCAAGAGAACTTCTTAATTCCATGAAAACTTTTCAAGGAGCCTTCTTACTAGGACAAAGGAAGAAATGCCCTCTTATTGTGGTTCTGAAAAAAACTGGGTGGAATTGATAGGGTAGTATTAATAAGTTCAGAATTATCCAAACTTACCAGTTTAAAAAGAAGATGGAAAGAATATACGGAGTCATTGTATCAAAAGGAATTGGCAGACACAGAAGAATTTAATGAAATAACATATAAGCAAGAGCCTATGGTGAGGAAGGAAGAAGTTCAAGCTGCTTTGAATGAAACAGCAAAATAGTAAGGCCCCAGGAATAGATGGTATACCAATTAACGTATTTCTGCTAATGGATGCTGCCCCAGATGTGCTCACCAAGTTGTGCCAAGAAATCTGGATAACAACCACTTGGCCAACTGACTGGAAGAGATCTATATTTGTTCCCAATCCAAAGAAGGGTGACCCAACAGAATATGGAAACTACAGAACAGTATCGTTGATTTCACATGTAAGCAAGATTCTACTGAAGATTATCTAAAAATGACTGGAACAGCACATCAGCAGAGAACTGCGAGAAGTCCAGGCTGGGTTTAGAGGCGTCATGGTACTAGGGATATTGTAGCTGATGTTAGATGGATCTTAGCTGAAAGCAGGGAATACCAGAAGAAT
>NW_006399788.1:17324235-17328322 GCF_000299155.1 Elephantulus edwardii | reverse complement strand
CTCCAGGGTACTGAAGAGCAATGGTGTCACTCTGGAGACTAAGGTACATCTGATACAGGCTATGGTCTTTGCAATCACTTGTTATGCATCAGAGTGTTGGACAATGACTAGGGAGGACAGGAGAATTGATGCCTTTGAGCTGTGGTGCTGGAGAAGAGTACTGAATGTACCATGGACTGCTAGGAAAACAAACAGATTTATCCTTGAGAGGGTTAAACCAGGCTACTCCTTGGAGGCAAGGATTCTGGGGCTTCGTCTGACATACTTTGGACATGTTTTAAGGAGGGACAGGTCCTTAGAGAGGGACATCACGCTTGGGAGGGTGGAGGGAAAGCGCCAGAGGGGACTGAGGTGGATTGATTCAGTGACTGGGGTAATCAGGATGGGTGTGTCAGAGGCAGTGCAAATGGCACAGGATAGAGCAAGATTTAGGGGTGCTGTACATAGGGTCGCTATGAGTCGCAAGCGACTTGATGGCACATAACAACAACAACATCAGTTTAGTAATAAAAATGACATCCATTTTCTCCAGCAGGTAAAACTAGTTACTCTGCCTTAGAATTCTTTTTCTACCTTTCTTTAGTCATGTAAAATACTTTATGCTGTCTATTTACATCTTTTCTAGATTAGTCCAAACCTCTTTGAAACTTCTCTAAATCATATGTAAATTGTATCTTAAAGTGCCTGTTTGCCAGGAAAGGAAAAGCACCTTACCAAGATTAGCATTTACCTTTTTGAAAGTGTTTTTCTCAGTCATATGTTAACTATTTTATAAACTACCTTTTTACTAGTAACCCATATACAAACTGTTCTTTTTAAATGTAGAAATTCTATTAACTTTACTAACAAATGTTTATTGTTAAGTAAATTAGTATTTAATCCAAGTATAAAAACTAATGACTACTCCCAGACTGAGAGGCAGTTTTTGAGAATACACTTTCTGTCCTCCCAGATCAGTAATAAAGTGCTATGGATATTGCAATCCTTCTGTCTTATTGAAAATCAACTACAGAAACAACCCCTTGCATTCAGTAACGGAACCACATCTGGAAAAAATGTGTCTCTCCCCAGTGCAAGAATAATTCCAGATCTAGTCAGAAATTACAATTAGGTCTACCAAGAATGGCCTAAAGGCAAGTATCTACTCTTAGCATAAAATCTTTATCTATTATCAATAGAGTTGACAAAGTAGGATTTCCCAAAGTAAGTTTTAAACAGCTAAATACAATCTGCAAAAATAAGAGGAGCAGTAAAAATGAAAATACAGAATAAATTTATTTCAGCACTAATTTTGCTACACAGTATATAATTTCAAGGTCTTTAAGTAATTTACTGGTTTCAGATTAATAAATGTTATAAAGTACATATACTTTTGCTTTTCTAGAGAAGAATATCTATGTACTACACACACATATACTTAGAGAGTTCTGATGGTGCAGTCCATAGGAATTGTGCTAATCATTCACAAAATATTTACTTCTGTCATGTCAGAACTGACTCATCCTCCAGCATGGTTTCACAGGCTGAAAATCTGTGGAAGGAGGAGACTGCCCACCTGTCTCCCAAAGACCAGTTAGTGAACTTGAACTGCTTGCTTCTGGGTTGACTCAACTCATAAACAACAGATCTGAACAAAATCTTGCCCTATCCTGTACCACTGTCATGCTCTCTGACACACTCAAGCGCACTGTTAACGTCTCAATCCATCGAGAGGTTTTCCCTTTTCCTTACCCTCTACCTTTCCTCAGGTCGCTTAGTGGCAAGAATCTGCACTTCAATTCCAAAGGAATATGTTTCAAGACCACCAGCTGCTCCACAGAAAGATGGGGAATCTCTTCCTGTACAACTGTATTGTTGTGTACCTACCACAGAGTCGGAACTGACCCACATCTGACCCTCCAGAGGGTTTACAGAAGCAGTTAATTGCAGGGGAGATCACGTATCTTTCTCCCACAAAGCAGGTGTTGGCCTCTTTTGAAAGACCCACTTTGTTTCGAGAAAAGCTCAAAAATCAGACTAAAAATGAGATTTAAGGCAAATTAGTAATTGCTTTCATTGGTTTTTAAGACAATATCATATGTCAATATTGGTAATCAAAGTGTCATCTCATTTAGTATACTCAAAATGAAGTACACTGAAGAAACTAAATTATAGAAGACATTGGCCTCATCTTGAGTCAGCTATGGTTCTTCCAATGTGTTACTGCTTTGCACTTACCCTAGTTTAAAATCAGGATCACTATAGCAGAATGTTCTCAGAGCAGAAGATACTCTTAAATTATTATAATCAAAGAATATGTACAGAAACTCATGATAAGGATGGGAAAATGTGTGGAGGCACCCTAAAACTGAAACACTGAGTCTAACTCAAAAATCTTGTGGCTCAGATCTCATTTGTCTCAGGTTTCACTTCTGTTTGAATTATCAGTGAGTGAAGAAGGCAGGGGGAGCTGTGCACTTGGAACACTTTTTTTTTTAAATTAATTTTAATGAAAGTTTACAGAGACTCAGAGTTTCTAGTAATTCATTGTTGCACTTTTCTCCCTGCCTACCCCCTCCCCCACAATTCCCTCTTCTCCTTGAAAATAAAAACTCTTTCACTGTTATGTAATCCCTCCATCCAAGTCCACTCCACTATGCAGCCTTCACGCTAGACTTCTGTAATGCACTTCTAAGTACATCTCCAACTGGAGAGTGCTATTATTTATGTTCTTGCTAATCATGGATCTGTGACAACTCCTTAACTGAATGGTTTTCTCCTGTTTTGGGGATTAGAGAATCCAACGATACAGGTTACCTAGACTCTTGACTGTGTATAAAAATGTGCTAGTATTTTTCATAGTTTAGAGAGGCTAGACTGACCTGATTTAAACTCAAAAATAGTGTGGGAAAGATAGCAGTTAAAAGTCTCATTAAAACTTCACACTGAAACATAAAGAACAGTGTTCATACAAAAAAGTCAGAAGATAGTAAAACCACAAATCACAGGAACTAGATATAACTATCTTGGACTACTGAAATATTGCCTTGATGCCTCTTGTTACTTTTTGGGGTTTGGGGTGGTTTGGGGTTTTGGGTTGTGTTTTTTTTTTCCTATTAAGAAGGAATGATAAGCATGATTTATTTCATCAAGGAAGACAAATTCTTCAGGTATATAAAGGATACCACCATTATAATTTCTTCAAAATCTAGTACGTTGGCATTACATGCTGTCAAGTCAAAGTGACTCATAGTTATCCTTCCAGTGGGTTTTCAGAGGCAGTAAACTGCCAAACAGTTGACTGCCCATCTTTCTTTCTCCTGTGGAGCAGCTGATGGATTCAAGTTGATTTGGCAATGCTGCTCCTTACAACTAGGCCACCATGCTGACCATAAAGTGAACATATAGACAGCCTAGATATGTTCTAATTAATTTTATAAAACATAATGTATGGGAATGATTGTATGAAACACAATGGGAATGAAGTGTGAAACACTATGTATACGAACTTTGTAAGCAAACCAATATAAAATTTTTAAAAAAGATATATTCTCTGAATGGATTTGGGTTTGTGCATTTGATGAAGGGAACAGCTGAGACATAACTTCCTACATTTAAGATGAGAGTGAATAGTTACCCAAGTCTAGGTTGCAAGTAGTTACCTAATTTTAAGTTGATAATAAAAACTGCTTATGGAAAATCTACTAATCTGTTTGGTTAGCTAGCTGAGACATTATTATTTCAGAAATTAAGGCTCAGTGATCAAGTCACCCTAACATTAAACAAGTGCTATAAGTAAGGAAGTCTGATAACCATCTACCTTGAACATCAAATATATAGAAAAAGACATCCTTTTCCCCTTATCTACCGCCCCCCTAATTTTTCTGTAAAAAACCTGGGGATGTCAGAAAGTAGGCTATAAGACATCCATACTGCTGCCTTCTCTCAGATAACAAGTATCTGAATAATTAACACTTGTCTATACTCAACTGGAGCATAGAGAAGCCAAAGCACAAGGAAGAATTCAAGATACTAAAGAGCTGAACAGAAGATTCCAATAGGCTGCTCGGAATGACAAAGCAAAATACTACAATGAAATGTGCGAGGA
>NW_006399788.1:17316683-17322588 GCF_000299155.1 Elephantulus edwardii | reverse complement strand
GCGGTGCGGTTGGCGCAGGATGGAGCAGGGTTTAGAGCTGTTGTGCATAGGGTCGCTATGAGTCGGAAACGACTTGATGGCACATAACAACAACAACATACTCAACTGGCTCATAGCGCCAGGCAGCTGAACATCATCATTTTCTGATTAAATTTTGAGGTTTACAGCCTCACCATGGATAAGCAGTTTTCCCTGTATTATCCCTAAGAAATGTCTTTCAGCTATCAAAAGGATAGTGTCTGGGATTAAAAAGTTAGTTCTAAACAAAATTTATCAAAACTCCAGCACAAGAACAACAATGTTATGACCAAAAGGATTTTTCTTATAATAAAAGGTACACATATATAATAGCTTAAATGCCAAAGAATTTGGTTTGTGGGACCAAGCCTATAGCAGAATCCTGTTGTTCCAATTACTGATGTAATTACAAATACCACTGAATTATTTATTATCTTACAGTAAGATGGATAGTTAGGGATGCCCTGTTCTCTATACCTTTTCAATCTGTATGTAGAACAGAACATTTGAGAGGGTAGACTTTATGAAGAAGAATGCGGCATCAATATTGAAGGAAAACTCATCAACAAACTGTTACGCAGATGACACAACCTTGCTTGCTGAAACTGAGGAGGACCTGAAGAATTTGCTGCAGAAGGTCAAGGACTGTAGTGTTCAACATGAAGACAAAAATTCTCACAACTGGGCAAAGTGGCAGCACTGTGATAGATGGAGAAGAGACTGAGGTTGTCAATTTCAGCTTGCTTGGCTTGACTATCCA
The DNA here is from genome assembly GCF_000299155.1 of Elephantulus edwardii. Classification (NCBI taxonomy): domain Eukaryota; kingdom Metazoa; phylum Chordata; class Mammalia; order Macroscelidea; family Macroscelididae; genus Elephantulus; species Elephantulus edwardii. The sequence goes on along the minus strand of NW_006399788.1, from coordinate 17,321,810 downwards.
CACTCTTGGCACCAGCAATCAAGAAATTAAAAGACAAATTGCATTTTGGAAATCTGTTGTCAGGGACCTCTTCAAAGCGCTTCAGAGCAACAATGTATGGAAAGTAAGGTGCATCTGATTCATGCCTCAATTATTTGCTGTGCATCAGAAAGCTGGACAGTGACTAAACAGGACAGAAGAATCAATGCCTTTGAATTGTGGTGGTGGAGAAGAGTTCTGAACATACCATGGACCACCAAGAGAACACATATATTGGAGAGGGTGAAACCAAGATGCTCCTTAGAAGCAAGGATTTTGAATCTCCCTGTCATGTACTTTAAGCACATAGCCAGGAGGGAACTGTCCTTTGGCCAGGAGGGACCAATCCTCAAAGAAGGACATCATGCTTGGAAGAGTGGAGGGACAGACCAGGGGAAGAAGATCCCAGATGAGATGGATTCACACAGTAACTGGAGTAATGGGGCTAGGTGTATCAGAGATAGTGAACACAGGGTCATTATGAGTTGCAAGTGACCTGATGGAACAAGAACAACAGGGTAAGATGATCGCATATTTTAGTTTATCCTGCATGATCCTGGTTTCTCCTGGTGTAATTACTAATCATGTCCCCTTTTACTCTCAAACATCATCTTTTGAAAGATAATTTATATGGAATCCTTGGATGGTACAAATTGCAGTTTGAATCTATAAAGAGTTGCTTTGAAAGAAAGGCCTGATCTACTTCTAAAAAGCTCAGTCATAGCAAATCCTGTGACACAGTCCAACACATGGGGTAGCTCAACATAAGGTAGAGTTGAATGGACCACAGCCCAATTCTGCTCACCTAAAAGTCATGTAGAGCCATCTTTATGGCCAAAAAAAGAGCCATGTGGTTTTGTCCACAGCAATGTTCAACTAACAGTAAGTTGCACTGCCATCGAAAAATGCAATGAATACCAGGAACTTGATTTGGCTTATCCTTAACAACTGATTAAGAATAATTCACATGGTCATGAATCAGGGCTTTGATCACTATATAGTAAAGTTGGGGGAACCCTGAACAGGTAATTTTGTATGTATCCCAATCACAATCCTTTGTTCAATCTATACTTCTACTTGTAACAGCAATGGGTTGTTAATTATCACCAATTACGATCGGATGATGAATTTACTTTGTCTCCAAATCATATATATAAAACTCATGGCCTTAACAAGAACCATATGATTCTAGCAATTGATGCAGAAAAGCACATGACAAAATCCAATATAATCTACAAAATTGGAATAGAAGGGAATTACCTCAGTATAGTAAAAAGTATATATGCAAAACCAAGGTCCAATATCATTCTCAATGGAGAAAGACTAAAAGCATTTTCCTTTTGAACAGGAACCAAACAAGTATGCCCACCACTGTCACCACTTCTATTCAATATTGTACTACAAGTGATTGCTAGGGCAATACAAAAAGAAAAGGAAATAAAAGGCATCCAGATCAGCAAAGAGATGGTTAAACTGTTGCTATATGCAGATGATAGGAGAGTGTACACAGAAAACCCCGAAGACTCAACAAAAAAACTGTTAGAGCTAGTAGACCAATTTAGTAAAGTGACAGGATACAAGATCAATATCCAAAGATAAGCAGGATTCTTCTACAATAACAAAGAGAACTTAGAAAAGGAAACTAAGAAGGCAATACCATTTACAATAGCCAACCACAAATTGAGGTACTTGGGAGTGAACCTAACTAGAGACACAAAAGACCTGTTACAAAGAAAACTACAGAACATTTCTGTGAGACATAAAAGAAGACCTAAAATAAATAAATCGGAAAATGTGCCCTGTTCATGGATAGGAAGACAATATTGTGAAAATGACAATCCTACCAAAAGTAATCTACATGTTCAACACAATCACAATACAGATACCAAATTCATTTTTTCAGAGAAATCAAAAGGGAAAAAGACCCTGAATAAGCAAACCACGTCTTTTTTTTTTTTTTTAATAAGCACGACTGGAGAGCATTATGCTAAATCAGTCTCATAAGGACAAATACTGCATAAGACCATTATTATAAAAACAGAAGGATAACTAGTAAAACATTTATGGGGACCCAAGTGGGGGAGGGCTGGGAACAGAAGGGTGAGGAGAGAAAGGAGCAAAGCCACAGGGTTCCATGGTTTAGTGGGTAGAGAGAGGGGATGAAGGAAATGGGAAGGATCTAGTAGGTACCTAAAATAGACTGGGTAATATACTATGAGCAAGGTCCAATGGTGATTGATTTTATAAAAACATAATGCATGGAAATGATTATACAAAACACAATATGAATGAAGAATACTGTGAAACAATATATATATGAACTTTGTTGTGAGCAAACCAATATAAAATAAAAACTTAAATAAACCAAAACCAAGTCATGGCACTGATTCACCATTACATCTTCAGCAACATGACGTCCTTCATTCTCAAATGATTTGTCTTTGTGTTTGTTATTGTGGGGTAAGCCTAAAAGTTGGCTTTTTAAGCCAGCTTTGTTAGCTGACTCTGGTCTCCAGCTACCCTAACTGCAGACAAAATTACCAACAGCTGCGGGACTTGGATAAAAGAAAGAGTGCTTTCCATAGTGGGCAACAAGAATTTAGGAGTCAAGACCTGAGAAAAGCAAGGCTTGTGGCAGTAAAACCCTGGTGGTGGAGAGATTGTGGTATTGCTGTGGACAAACAGTGGCCAGGAATGACCTGAGGCTTCTTGTATTTGTGCTGGCCACAGTTAAAGATATGGTTGTCTTGCCAGATGTTTGAAGGAAAAACTAACTTATGACTGCACTGAGGCAAACTTTGCTAAATGATTTGGATTTGACTACTGAACTGGAACCTAGACTTAATCAGGAATTGTGCACTGGAACTGCTGGACTAAACGTGGACTTGTTTTGGGTGATATTCTTTGCCTCCTCCGCTCACTTCCCTAATAAACCCTACTGTTGGTACCTAACTTTGAGTCTGTGATTTAGCAACAAATAAGCTAATCTCTTGCTGCTGCTGTGACAATGGGCTACGGGCTCTTAAATTGCTTTCTACTCTGAGGCAGTGTGAGGCTGTGCTACTCTTACTTTGGCCCTTTCAGAGAGACGCTCAGGGCCTAGTGCCTCCATGCCCTGTTTTCTCCTCTTTTTAGACTATTACTAAAAGTGTATTTAGATAAAATGTTTCCTACTGGCAAGAAGCTGCGCTGCACTCCCGAACGTGCCCATATTGAATCCACCAGATGCTCTGCTGTAGAAGGAGGGGCAATCTCCTCCTGTGCCAGTCAGATGTGGCTCGACAATACACAACAAGGAGGGTGGGGAGAGAATATGTTGTTTGGGGTATCTATTTCTTCTTAAGAAAAATTAGATACGTCAGTTACTAATAGAATGATAGTATAACGGAGAGAAATATCTAAGTCCAGTTTCCGGATCCTGTATCAGTCATTCCAAGAAATGTCTTCTAAGTTTGCAATCACCCTAGCCAACTTCCCTTGCCATTAGATCCATATTCTCTCCCCACCCTCCTTGTTGTGTCACAATCAAAAGTCATAGCTGACCCTCCAACAAGTTTCTGAATATGTAAACTGCACAAGAGGAGACTATCTATGTTCATCCTATAGAGTAGCTGGTGGATTTAAACCCCCAGAAAGGTGCAGTCTTTGGGTTAGCAAGTTAACTCACGGGCGAATGTAGTGGTAAAACAGATAATAAGTGTGACTAGAGAAACACAATCTAAAAATATTTAGGGCAGAGAGTAAAAAAGTGGAACGGTATACTTTTAAATTAGTAATAGAGGTTGGCCTGAGAAATTTATTTCTATCAGCTCCCTCCTCTAAGCTTCAGACATGAAGACAACGGCTCTTCATTAGAGCTCTGTTAAACAGGTCAGGAAAGTATGCATAAATGCTTTCCCTTCCATCCCCAAATGAGACAAGGGAAAAACTATCCTCTTTCAGTTCTCCACCTCAGTAAATGAACTGTAACACTATCCCTGATAATTTATATTCTCTCACTCCTAACATGAAATTAAAAATCCTATCAGTTTAACTCCTGAATATTTTTGCAATCTGTACTTAGTCCCCATTAAGAGCATGACCACCATCACTACCACCCAAGTTCGGGTTATAATCCCTTCTACTAATTAGTACAAAATCATTCAAGTATCAAATACTTTTATTATCTTTACAGAGCAACCAAAAGGAGATTGGTTGTGGCTGGGCTTGTTTTGGTTTTTTTTTAACCATGTTTTTGTGTTTCGTTCACAAATGAATGTGACCTGATGGGATTTGGCCTTGCATTTAAAATGCATTTGGTTCTGGGCCTGCAGCAATCAGGCCTGGTTTTGTTTTTGATCAAACATTTTTCTATAGCACTGCTCTTTGTTTGCTGTACAGAGGTAACTCATGTAACTGTGACACAAATGTGTCAAATATGGTAATAGTTACTCAAAGTAGAGAGTGTTTGGTGGAACTCCCAGATTAAAACAGTTTGAAAGCAGGAGTGGCATCCACTTCCGAAATAGCTTGCCTGCAGATACTCTATGAACTCAGAGAAACAATGAAAGTTATACAACATGTTCAGATCTTTTGTTCACTCTATGACTTGATGGCCCTTAACAACAACCACTTTTATAATTATTTTAAACACGTCATATGATATTACGACTCTTAGGATAAAGACCAATTTCTTTAATTTTTGCAAAATCCATTGGTAATTTGACCTCATCACACCTTCTAGTCTTATTTTGCACTGCATTCTTCAGATTTCTTTATTCAAACTGTATAGGAACATCATTATACTTAATAAATTCCAACTAATCACTGAAGTTTTTGCTTTGAATAGCGGTGCTCTCCTCTCTTAGACTGGTTAATTTCAACTTATCCTTCTGACCTTAAAATATTTCTTATACCAAGAATAGAGCAAACTTGCTTGCATAGTGTCAAGCATTTCTTCTTAATAACAATAGTGTACAGCACTGATAGTTCTGTATAATAGTTATTGTCATGTCAATTTTATATTTTAATATAGTTTTTTATATATAGTCTCTTCCTCACTTACTATAAAAAAGTTAAAATAAATTGTTTAATCCATAGTAAATAAAGCCTTCTATTGAACTGCCTACT
>NW_006399788.1:17314103-17314983 GCF_000299155.1 Elephantulus edwardii | reverse complement strand
AAAAAGATTATCAACTTTCTAAACAAGTTGTTATATGGAATATACATAAATAACTAGGTTGTTGTTAGTTGCTGTCAAACAGGCTTTAAGTTGTGGAAATTATATATAACAGAATAAAACATCACCAGTCCTGTATGATTTTCATGAACACTGTTATGTTTGAGATACATACAAACATATATAGAAGGACAAGATCATAAAATTTTTCATATTTAGATTCTTCAAATGTTATATCTGCCATTTAAGAAAGCAATTATCAATTACATTTCAACTCCTTTTATTATAAACAAATAAATCAATATGAAAAAGCAAAACTGATGAAATGCCACCTTCATATCAATAATAAACGTCATTTTACCACACTGATCATTGAGCTTTATTGGCTTCCTAATTTTCAATTTAAGTGCTTTGAAGTAGAATTAAGGTCACCAAAACTGTTGAGAGAAAAACCACTGCAATAGTTAATTTTTGAAATATTTATTTTTAAAATATAAAAAGATTAAGTGTGTAAGTACTATGAAATTTATTTGAAACTAAACATGTCTTTTCACTAAAAACACAAAATAACAATGCATTAACATAAACAGGAATAATACATAGATAACAGTAAAATAAAGTTAGCAGTTTTTACAAAAGGGTTACAGATTCTCATTACTTTTAGTGAAACCCTCAAAGTAGAGTAAAGGTTTCTGACAAGATCAATTACTTTTAACCATAATTCGTTAGTAAGAAATGCATTTTAAATTCACCCTTAAACTCCATGGGATTTCAATATGGGTGTTTTCCTACTTTTTTGCCAACGACAAAAAAAAAAAAGGTAAAAAGTAATTACAGGGCTACAGCTTCTAAAGACCAAAACTAAGACAAAGAAAATACTCTT
>NW_006399788.1:17307162-17312826 GCF_000299155.1 Elephantulus edwardii | reverse complement strand
GACAAAGGCTGTACACTAAAAAGAAAAAAAAAAAGAATGGGGTTTTACCCACACAGTAACTTTTTTTTTTTACATAAAAGATAGATTTATTAGAAAGGTATATTCCAAAGGGATGGTCCTTCCTCCTTTAAAGGAAGTATGGAGACCAACACATTATTTTTAATCTGGTACAAATGTCGGTCTATTATATATTCACAATATTCTTATTCAGGAATAAGTTATTCAGTTATTCAGAATCTAAATTTTTAGTCACTGATGCAAAATACCTGAGATACTATACAACCAAAAACAAACATGTAAAGAAGTAAGCATGACTGGGTTCCATTTTACTTATGAATAATAAAAGCCTAAGTTTTATTTTATTTTCTCATGTCATAAAAAAATTAAAGAATTTTTTTTCAAAACCTTAAAAGGTAATTCTCCACTCCTAAAAATGTTCATAAAACTGGTAATGAACTAGATTTGACCTATAGGCCATAGGTTCTCAATCCTTTGACTAGGAGAAAGATCTCTAACAAGACAGATGATATGTTCTTCTTTTTATTAATATATAACTCAAGATTTCATTGGGCTTCACTATCTTTAACTTTTGGAGCACTGTACTCTAAATTCAATTGAAAATGAACCAAGTCCACTACAACTCATAACCACCTTATAAAAAACAGACTGGAATCGTGCCCATCTTGCACCATCCTCACTATTTCTGATATGCTTAAGCCTCTTTTTATATTTTTTGGTGCCAAAACCCAGGATCGAACCAGGGTTTTATTTTTTTATTTTACAATTTTTTGGTGTGCGTACCATCAAATCAGATCTGACTGGTAGAGGAGAATGGCTTCCCTTCTCCAGCAAAGTATCTGGTGGATTCGAACCAAGTACCTCTCAGACTGCAGTGCAGCTTCTTGCCACGAGGCCACCAGAGCTCCCTCAAGCCTACTATAACAGTAACTGTGCCACTCCATCTTGTTGAGGGCCTTCCTTATTCTCTGATCTTCTACCTTTCCCAGGATGATGCATTTGTTCAAGGACTGGCCCCACCTGATTATATGCCCAAATATGCAAGAAAAAGTTTCACCATCCCTGTCTCTCTAAGGGGCACCGAGGCTGCACTTCCTCCAAGACAGACCTGTTTGTTCTTCAGGCAGTCAATGGGATAGTCAGTATTCTTCTCCAATACAACAATCCAAATGTAGGAGATCTTCTTCTGTCATCCCTATTTCACCATTCCACTTTCAGATGCATACAAAGCACCTGAAAAAATCATGGCTTGAATCAGGCACTACATCCTTTGAATTTTTAAGATGGGTGCTGACTGTGGTTCCTTGATCATTAAGAGAAACAGAAATGCAAACCACAATGAAATACCACTTCAAAGCCAGAAAAATTACTATGTAATACAAATAACAAAAACCAAGACATGTTGGTGAAAATGTGGAGAAACCGGAACTCTCATACATTGGCACTGAGGATGCAAAACAGTGCAGCCAATGTGGAAAACAATTTCACCCCTAATGGTACAACATTAAAAATTTAATATAACTGTTCAAATAAAAACATGTACACAAATACCTATAGCATTCAACTAAGCTAAACAAAGATTCAACAAAGATAAAAGGCAGAAACCAACCAACTGTTCAACAAGTGATGGAGTAAAAATAAAAATCAAGTATGTAACGGAGTACTGTTGTTATGTATCATCAAGTTGCCTACGACTCACAGAGTACAGCAGCTATGAAGCCTGCCTTGTCCTGATCCAGTATCACTGATTCCAACACACCTGTCCCACTGCTCTAGTTACTGTGTCAATCCTGTATAAATTAAGACACAAAAGGGCACATATTGTATGACTGCAGATACATAAAATGTTGAAAATAGAGATAGCAGATCAGTAGCTATCAGGGAGGTGGAGGCAGGAAGGAATAAAAAATAAATGCTTAATTGGACACAGAACTGATAAAAAGGTCCTAGAACTAGATAAACTCATTGCTGTATAGCTGGAATTGAATCATAGGTGATCCCTCATTGGGTGTTCCAGACTATAAATTGCATGACAGGAGATTGCTCATCTTTCTCCAAGAAACAGCTTGTGGATTCAAACAGCCAGAGAGAAAAGGCCTTTGGGTTAGCAGTACAACTCGTTTGAGCCAGACAACCAGAGCTCTCCTGGAACAAGATAATGGTGCTAACTAAACAACACTGTTAAAAACTATTTGTTGTTGTTGTGTTAGAACTAACTCTTCTCTAACCTTCAGGCAGTTTTTCAGAGGCAGTATATTTAATGCCACAAAATTACATACTTAAATAATAAAATTTTAAAATTGTTTTAATCACAAATAAATTATGTTTTACTATTTTTTATTATTTGAGAAAATATTTGAGTCTGCAGTCATTACTGATAAATACATGCTAATACAAGCTTGGTAGCAAAGGCTATAGTGGTTGAATCCACTAGCAGCTACATTGGAAAAAAGGACATGTAATCTCTCATGTGATTTACAGTCCCAGAAGGAGCCAGCTAGACGGTCAGCAATGGGTTGGTTCTGACTCAAAGACAGGGAATTAATATAGAATCATTAAATAAACTAAACCTGTAAAATAATCCAATCATATAACATAGCATTAACAAGTTGTTTTCCATTATACTAGCATAAGCAAGTAATGTTAAATGAAAGTTATTCCCTTGCAAATATTTCATGGATATTGACTATTTAAACCACTCTTCATCTCCAGAAGAGAGCCCAAGTTAAAATCTCATGGAAATCAAGGTCATCTGATATCTAGAACACAGCTATCAGCCTTTTATTAGCAGTATAACATACATAAATTTAAACATGAATTATTTTCAGTAGTCTTTATTTTATGCTGATTCTTTATTTTGCTTAGGATTGAAATTCTTGACAAAAATTATAAAAATAAGGGAAAGAAAAGTGACTCCACAGAAAACTGTTACAGACATACAAACTGCTTGCTGAAAAACTTTTTTCCTGGATTCTTTGCCAGACCCATGATTACATTTGGGGTACCAATATGAGTTAATAAACTCTCAAGAGGAGTACTAATATAGTCATTCTCGAAGGACTGGTCCCTCCTGACAACATGGCCAATTTATGTGAGATGGAGCTTCATAATCCTTGCCTCTAGAGAGCAACATAGTTTCACCTTCTTCAAGAACAGACTTGTTTGTTCTCTTGGAAGTCCATGGTATGTTCAGTACTTTTGTCCAGCACCACAACTCAAAGGCATCAATTCTTCTTCTGTCATTAGCTCTCTGACGCAAAGCAAGCAGGGCCTGGATCAGGTACATCTTAGTCTCTAGACTGTTATCTTTGCACTTCAGCACTGTGGAGAGTGCTAATCTGATTCGTCTTTTAATTTCGTGACTGCTTTTGCCAAGAGTGTTGATTTTGAAACCAAGCAAGAAGAAATTTTTGGCAATCACAATCTCTTCTCCTTCTATCATGATGCTGCCAGTTGGTTAAGTAGTGAGAAACTTCATTTGAGAAACTTCATTTTCTTAATGTTTGGCTTCAATACAAAATGAAGACTGTCCATGACTTTCTGCAGAAGATGCTTCATGCCCTTCTCAGTTTCAGCAGGCAAGGTTGTATCATTTGCATAATACAAGTTGTTGATGAGTCTTCCTCCAATTTTGATGTTATATTCTTCCTCACTAATACCAGTCTCCCAAATGATCTGTTCTGTATATAGATTGGAAAGGTATGGAGAAAGAATACATCCTCATACACTTCTAATTTTGAACCATGCAGTGCTTCTCTGCTCTGTTCTGATGTGATAATTTGTTGTGATCCGCACAGACATTTTCCTGGTACTCTCTGCTTGTAGCCAAGATCCATTTGACATTGATGATAATGTCCCTAGTGCCTAAATGCTAGAAAATTTATAGAGAATAAAAATTTCACATGCTTTTTTTATGTCTTAAAATTCATTTAGTAAAGAATATTTATAGGAAGGTAACAACTTTTGATTTGTTAATAAAAAAAAATTGGGTTTCTTCATGCTGCGTAGTAAGTGAATGGAAGCGGCTAAAGTTACGAGCTTTCTACTGGACTTCTCCAACAACACAGCACAATGGAGTAATTTCTGCATTGCTAGAATAAATTAAAAAAGTCTCTTCTAAGTTTCTCTTCAAAAAGCCAAGAGTAATAACAGAGGGTGGCATTAGAGGCAGTATTTTTACCATCACAGGCTACAATTTTCACTTTATCCACTTTAATAAGGTCTGTCACCTCTCTGAATTCAACATCATTCAAAACAAAAGTCCACACATTATCGCAGAATCTGTACGTATTTAAAGAGCCCTGAATGAGCTCATCTTGGCTCTCTTGAAGACTGTTTCCCAAGGTGGTATTTCTGTATAACTGATAAGCCATGGCTTAGGTGGAAGGAATTGTTTTTCCTATTCAGGCTTGCATTGATGTCCTGTGCAGAAGGCGTTTCTGCCGCAGAGCAGACAAAAGCCCAACAGCAGAAGACTACTTCCCGACCACCTCCTCCAGCACCCGAAGACCTGGGCAAATGACATGCTTTTTTTTTTTAACTCTGTAAAATTCATAGACACATGTACCTTATTTTCTGGAAAATAATTAAGTATTAGCCAATAAAGTATTTTCAGGATTGCAATGCAGCTTCTTGCCACTAGGCCACCAGAGCTTCCTATAAAGTATTTTTTTTTTTAAATTTTATTATTTTTTGTGCATGTACCATCAAATCAAATCTGACTGGTACAGGAGGAGATTGTACCTCCTTCTCCAGGAGAGTGTCTGGTGGATTCAAACCACGCACCTCTGGGATTGCAGCGGAACTTCTTGCCACTAAGCCACCAGAGCTCCTTCCTATAAAGTATTTTCTAATAATACTAACTTCCTCTAAAAATCAGCTGAAGGGTAAGTCAGTTCCAAGCCGATGGCTGGAATTAATGAAGTCCTCAGTATTTAGAGTAAGCACTAACTTTTGTTCTTTATATTAACTAATTCAATTTCAACACTACAAAGGAGATATAGTATTACCTGAAGATTACTTAAAAGTAGCAGATCCAGAAATCAAGCTGATATACCTTAACTCCAAAATCTGTTGTATAAACTACTATGCTCTGCTAATTTGTTTAAAGAAGTCAATATAGCTCTGTGTGTGTGTGTGTGTGGATAAAAGTTATCAGCTAATAATATTTCTCAAAACAATGATACTGACAATACTTTCAAACTCTAATATTTACTTGTCCATGCCAATGTTAGACGCCACTGAGTTGAGAATGACCAATAGTAACCCTATGAACAACAGATCTGAACTCTGTCCTATCTTGTGCCATCCTTAAACTTTCTGCCACAAAAGAGGCCATTGCAGCAATGAGTGTCAATTCACCTGGTTGAGGATCCTCCTCTCCTTCACCAACCCTTTTGGAGCATCTTATCTCTCTCCAAGGAATAGCCTCTCCCATGAAGCCAGGATTTATCATCTATGCTTTCAGAGAGCACTCCTCCAAAACATGTTTGGCCATCATAGAATGTTCAGTTCTCTTTTCCAACACCACAGCTCAAAGATTCCAATTCTTCTTCTGTCATCCTTATCTACTGTCTAGTTCTGAGATACACAGAGAGTGATCGGAAAGACTATAGCCTGAATCAGACACACCTTAGTCCTCAAACC
>NW_006399788.1:17295904-17305347 GCF_000299155.1 Elephantulus edwardii | reverse complement strand
AAGAATTTTTGTTGATATGCAATACATACTGAAGGCTGTATTCTTTGCTCTTCTGCAACAAGTGCTTCAAGTCCTCACTTTCATCAAGCAATGTTGTGTCATCTGCATAATGCAGGTTACTGATCAGTCTTCCTCTAATTCTGATGGCACATTCTTCACAGAGTCTAGTTTCTTGAATAATTTGCTCAGTATCCAAACTGAATAGATATGGAGAGAGAATATAACCCTGACACATTCCCTCCTTAATTTTAATCATGTAGTGTTCCGTTACTCTGTTCACACACCAGCATCCTCATATTGGTATGTTTCACATTAACATAATTAAGTGCTCTGGGATTCTCATTATTCTCAATATTACCAGTAACTTAGTATGATTAACACAGTCAAATGCCTTTGCACAGTCAATAAAGCATAAACAGACATTCTTCTTTACTTTCAGGGAGGATCCATCTGACATCAGAAATGATAGCCCACTTTGGTGTCTAAATCAATCAGTCATACACATTTTATGTTTTAACATTAATTACAAATGATTAATTCTTTAATTACAATATCTGAGAAACCTTATTATATGTCACCAGTCCCTTCACCCAACTATTTACTCATTAATTTTTAATACTCTCTTCTTCCAAGTGTGATTCTATCAGTGCTTTAACCTTTTCTTTAGCTTTCTGTAATGTGTCCTCATACCATCAGTCTTTCTGTGGCTAATTTATATCACACATAATTACCTCTAAACAAATCTATGTTGTACAGTGTTTTGTGCATTATTTATTATTCTTTAGAATTGTTTAATATTTTATTATGTGAATGTTCAAGAGTTTCTTTAGTCATTTGTTTTCTGATGGACACCATGGTTGTTTCTATTTCTTTGCTATGAATATGGGTGTATATAGGTCTCACAGCTCTTATTTCTTTTGAATTAATACTTAGTATCTGTATGCAGAAAAAAAATCATTTGAAAAGCTAGAATACAAAGAAGTAAGAATGTTGTTCCAGATAGGAGGAAGACTCATCAAGAACCTGTGTTGTTCAGATAACACAACCTTGCTTGCTGAAAGTGAGAAGGACTTGAAATTTTTGCTGCAGAGGATCAAAGGTTACAGCTTTCAATATGAGTTCTATTTTAACATAGAGAAACCAAAATCACCACCAGACTAAAAATCAACAACAACATGATAGATGGAGAAGATAAACTGTCCATGACTTCATCTTGCTTGGATCAATAATCGACACCCTTGGCTAGGAAATAAAAATATGTACTGCATTCAGAAAGTTTGCTTGCAGAGACCTCTCCAAAATGCTGAAAAGCAAAGATGTGACTTTGAAGACTAAGGTGCACCTGGATTCAAACCATGATCTTTTTAATGACTTGTTATGCATTTGAAAGTTGGACAATTAATGAGGATGAGAGGTGATATCTTTGAGTTGTGGTGTTTGGTCAGGAGTGCTGACTACTCCATGTACTGTTAAAAGGACACAAAACTATGTCCTGAAGAAAGTGTAGGCAGGTGCTCCTTGGAGGCAAGGATGGTGAAACGTTTCCCAACATACTTTGGACATATTGTTAGAGGGGCCAGTGCTCAAAAAAGCAATCGTACTCAGAGAACTGCACTGTCAGCAAAGGAGAGGAAGATCCTCAACGTGATGGATTGATACAGTGACTAAAAGTGGGCTCAAGGGTGTCAAAGATGAAGACACAGGTTAGACAAGATTCAGATACATTGCTCATAGGGTCGCTATGATTTGTAATCAACTCAAAGGCACTTAACTCAAAGGGAGATTGATAGGTCAAATGGTATTTCTATTAGCAACTTTCTAAGGAAGTGCCAAAATGCTTTCCACAATGGTTACACCATTTTACATTACCATCTTCAATTCATGAAGAGTTCCAATCTCTCCCCACCCTTTTAAATTTTACCACTGTTGCTGAGGTGAAATGGAATCTCACAGTTATTCAGATTTATATTCAACAGAGACCTGCCAAAAATACAAGCAAGGTTTAGAAGAGGCTATGGCATTAGGGACATGACTGCCAATATTAGATGGATCCTGGTTGAAAGTAGAGTACCAGAGGATTTCTATTTGTTTCATCAACTATGCAAAGGCATTTGGCTGTGTGGATCACAATAAATTGTAGCAAACATTAAGAAGAAAGGGAGTCTCAGAACATTTAATGGTGCTCATAAGAAACCTATATCTAGACAAGAAAGCTATTGTCCAAATAGAGCACGGGAACACTTAATGAATCAAAATCAAGAAATGATGGTTCAAAATCAAGAAATGATGGGGATAAGCGTGTATCTTTTCTCCAAATATTTTCAATCATATATATGTGGAACAGATTCATTCAAGAGGCTGGACTTTATGAAGAAGAATGTGGTATCAGCATTAGAGAAAGGCTCACAATTAGTGTTAAAGAGATGGAAGACTTGAAACATTTGCTGTAGAAGATCAAAGACTGAAACCTTAATATGGATTGCATCTCAAAATCAAGAAAACAAAGATCCTCACCACCCAGCCAGTTGGCAGTACCACAATAAATGGAGAAAAGACTGGAGTAGTTAACAATTTCATCCTGGAAGAATTCACAATTAACACCGTTGGCACTATGAGTCAGAAAATCAAAAGATGAGTAGCTTTGGGGAAACCTGCTTTTAGGGACCTCTCCAGAGTGCAAAAAAGACCATTCTAGAGACTAAGATGCATATGATGCATCCAGGACATGGTATTCTCAACTGCTTGCTATGTATCTTAGAGCTGGATAATGAAAAAGTATGACAAAAAAATCACCTTGTAGTTGTGGTTCTGGAGAAGAGTACTGAACATACCATATACTGTTAAAACAAACAAGTTCTAGAGAGCGTGAAACCAGGTTGCTCCTTAGAAGCAAAGATTTTGAAGCTCCATCTAACATACTTTGGACATGTTGCCAGATGGACCAGTCCCTGCAGTAGGACATCATGTCTGAAAGGTAGAGAATCACTGCACTAAAGGAAGACCCTGGATGAGATGGACTGATACCGAGACTGTGGCAATGGTGTCAGGTGCATCAGAGACAGGCTGGCTCACAATAAGGCAAAGTCCAGAGTCATTGTCCATAGGGTCACTATGAGTTGTAACTGACTTGTCGGCAACAGCAACAACAGCAGCTAAAAATCTCAAGGATTTCTTCATGCATTTGTTCTGGTGACATGTCTATTCATATCCTCTGTCCATTTTTTTAGTTATCTGTCCTTTCTTGGTGAGGTGTTGAAGTTTTCTAAATTTTACAGGTAAGTTCCTTTTGGTTATGCCATTAAGAAGCAATAATTCTGACTATTTTTTTAAAGTACTGTGGTTTGTTATTCTTGAATAATTTACTTGACATAAATCTGTTTTCCAATCTTCTAATACCTGATAAAACTAGCACTATTCTTTAAGTTTATTAATAGTGAGTTACTAAACAAATGATAAGATGAAGAATTAAAGCAACAGAAACATTATAAAGAAAATAAATGGATGTCACACATAACAAATAAAAGTCATTTCTTAATAGCACTGTCATATTCATGCTGACCATTACATCACAAATAAATTTAGTCTTTTTTTTCTACCAAAGAGGTTAATAATGACGTTCTTATTATCCTGCATGGTTTGACTTCCTGTTTTATCTACTTTGAGAAAACAATATACTTGCATTTTATAAAGTAGCTGATGATGAACCAGGTAATAAAATTATTTTTCAAAATAACAGACAAAATTATTTCTAAGTAAAAAGCTCCTCTAGGAGAGGGATCAGGTGTCTCTTACTCATTATACTATTCCACATCTGTATCAAGGGGCTTGATGCAAAGCAGAAACTCAACAGATAATTGACTAGGTAAAAAACATTAAAGGATTATTAAAAAGTTAACAGAAATTTGATACAGAAAGGTATAAGAAAGTAAAGAATATCTAGACACTAAAAAACAATGATCAAACTATTCAGTTCATGAAATAATTTAAAATAGTATTTTTTAAAATGTTTATTGTTATTTGCATGAGTTTACCAAGTAAACTTCCACCAACATAGTCAATCTGATAGCTAATGCAGGCCATCGGGTGAGAACTGTGTGTAATATAGTTGTCTGTCATTTAAAAAAAAAAGTATTTTTGCAATGAATAAATCATTGTAAATACAAAGTGCAATCACTGTATTTCCAGCCTCATTTCTATCACCAATCCCTTATTTTCTGACTACTATTCCTGATGGGGTAATATTAGTAAGTTCAGAATTACCCAAACATCAGTATAGCATTATTGCATTATTTAAAACTGATATCCATTTATTCCAGTCTGCAAAATTAGTTACTTTGCCTTAGAATCCTTCCCCCCCCTTCTTCAGCAAAGTACTTTAAACTGCCTATTTACTGGGAGAGGAAATGCATCTTTTTTAGATTAGCATTCACCTCTCTGAAACTGTTTTTCTCAGTTATATGTAAATTGTGCCTTGAGCTGCCTGTTTACCAGGAAGGGAAATGCACCTTTCCTGAATTAGCATTTACCTCCTCAGCTATACCTTAATTATTTCTTACCTTGCCTGTTTATTAGTAAACTTTTTTTAAAAACACAAAAATTCTGAAATCTTACCAACAAAAGTGTACTGTTAAGCAAATTAGTGTCTAACCCAAGTATAAAAACTAATGATAAATCCCAGATCTGCAATAAAGTGCTATAGATATTGCAATCCATCTGTCTTAAAGGTAACTGACTATGGAATAAAACCCTTCCATTCCATAATATTCCTACTTCACTGTTTCCTACTTTTGCATTTCAGGAACCAGTATCATTCATGCATCCTGACTGGATGTTCAATTTTTGAACAAGATTTGGTAAAAATTCTCAATTTCTTCCACTTTGGCTCTAGATGAAGGGGCATATATTTGAATAACAGCCATGTTAACAGATCTTCCCTGTATGCGTATGGTTATTATTCTGTCACTCACAACATTGTATTTCAGGATAAAACTTAAAATTTACTTTTGGACTATGAATGCAAACCCATTCTTCTGGTTTTTATTCTCTGCATAGTATACAATATGATTATCTGATTCAAAGTGGCCAAAGCTGGTCCATCTCATCTCACTAATGCCTAGTTCATTAATATTCAGGGGTTGATGCTGTCTCCATACCTACTCAATCTGTATGCTAGTCAAATTATCAAAGAGGCTGGGCTCTATGAAGAATATGGCATCAGCATTAGAGGAAGACTCCTCAATAACCTGTGTTATGTAGATGACATAACCTTGCTTGCTGAGAATGTAAGGAGGACTTAACGCCCTTGTTGCAGAAGATCAATGAATGCAATCTTCAGTGTGGATTGCATCTCAATGTCAAGAAAACAAGGATTCTTACCACTGTACCAAAAGTTAGTGTCAGGAGAGATGAAGAGGAGACAGAAACCATCAACAGCTTCATCTTGCTTGGATCCACAATTACCACCCTTGGTACCATACAGTCAGGAAATAAGGTGACACATTGCACTGAGAAAATCTGCAGTTAGGGATCTCTCCAAATCATTCCGAAGGCAAGGTTTTGTTGGGTTTTTTTTTTTGGTTTTTTTTTTAAGTGGATGCCACGCCTGATTCCAAACTTTTTATTAGGGTGATCCACAAAAACAAGGCCTAAGGGTTGCAGGCCCAATGGCCCAAAAGCCTTTTTAAATATGAGGCCAAATCCAATCAGCTCATATCCTGTTGCGAGTAAGAGCTAAAACCTAGTCTCAACCCCAAACTAGAAGGCCTTTCCACTCATCTTCCCATCCTAGAAATAGCCCTACACTGGTGGCCAAAAGCCTTTTAAATATGAGGCCAAATCCAATCAGTTCACACCCTGTTGTGAGCAAGAGCTACCTTTTATACTATCCTGCCCTGACTTCTGAGCATTGTCCATAGGCAAATTCTTCCCTTTCAATCTTTAATTATAGATAGCGCAATTATAAATAGAACAAGGAACCAGTATCTCTCTGACGTTAATATTTACTTTATAAACTTGTGTGGTCTATAGTTTGCCTGAAAAATGAGCCAGAGGAATGGGATCCCTATCAAGCTCAAAGAGTTACTCAGGACCAATGTTTAAAGGGTATGACTAGTTGTTACTGGACCAGAAAGGTGGCCAATTTTATTACATTGTGTTTTGTTCCACATTTTTCTCCTATGCTATCCTGGATACTCTAGTATGTTGCATATTTGAGCAGTTAGGAGTGTATGCAACGCATCATTCAATTATCATCTCAGGGTAGTTGATGGGGTGATATTAATAAGTTCAGAATTAACAAAATACAGTACAGTAATAAAACTGACATCATTTTTCTCCAGTCTGCAAAACTGGTTACTTTGGCTTACAATTCTTTTCTCCCCTTTCTTTAGTCATGTAAAGTACTTTAAACTGCCTATTTACAAGGAAAGGAAATGCATCTTTGCTAGATTAGCATTCGCCTCTTTGAAACTGTTTTTCTCAGTCATATGTAAATTCTGCCTTCTTAAGCTGCCTATTTTCCAGGAAGGGAAATGCATCTTTCCCGGAGTAACATTTACCATTTCAAAACTGGTGTTCCTCAGCTACATGTTAACTATAGCTTCACTTGTCTGTTTACTAGTAAATTATTTCTTTTAAATGTAGAAATTCTGTAACTAAAAAACATGTATTTGTTAAAGAAATTAGTATGTAACCAAAGTATAAAAACTAATGACTACTCCCAGATGGAGAGGCAATTTTTGAGGGAGTCTCACTGTCCTCCAAGAGCTGCAAAAACGTGCTATGGAAAGAATACCTTGGATTCCGTTAACATAGTGATGGGTGTTCCATTCACTATTGGCATGTTCATGAGTCCATTAGTCTGCAGATTAATTATTGAAGTTTGTTGTTTTAATTCACTGCATTCCTCTCTATAGGCGTTAGTAACAAAATATGACATTAAAAATCCAAAATCTAAACTACTACCATTTAAGGATACATTTGCCCCCCAAAATAAAGTAAAAATGTTTTTCAAGTATTTCAATGTGCAATCTTATTTTTGTTCTTCTCTTTTCCTACTATTTTATCAAATTACTACTGCCCTCCTTCCTCTTCCTCTGCTCAATGACTGATTATATAACACCTTGATGTCCATACCTGGAACACAGTTTGGCATTTCCTCAGAAAGCTGAACACAGAAATGTCATATGACTCAGCTATTCCACTGCTAGGAATATACCCCAGAAAATGAGAACTAAGACACAAATGAAGATTTGTACACCGATGCTCATGTTGTTGTTCTTTACCATTGAGTGAGAACCAATATATTTCGCTGACCCTCCAGGAGGTTTTCAGTAGTAGTTAATCACCCAGGAGGAGAGTGCTCATCCTTGTCCTGTGGAGCAGCTGGTGGATTTAAACCACGTGCCTTTGGATTCACAGCGCAATTCTTTACCACTGGGTCACAAGAGCTCCCTATGAAAAACAACCAATGTTCACAGCAGTGTTATTTATCACTACAAGAACATGGAAAGATCCCATATGTCCAACCATAACCAAATGGATTGAGGAATTCACATGATGGAATACTAGAAAGCACTCAGGAGCAACAATTTTGAAAAATACTACATAATTTAGGAGACACTGATGGGGTGGTATTAATAGGTTCAGAATCTAGCTAGCCAGCTAGCTATCAAAAACCAAAACTGACATCAGTTTTCGCCAGCCTACAAAACTGGTTACTTGCCAGTAGAGGAAATGCATTTTTTCTCAGATCAGTGTTTACCTCTTTGAAATGGTTTTTCCCCAGTCATATAAAAATTATATCTTAATCTGCCTGTTTGCCAGGAAAGGAAGTAGTACCCCTTTCCTGAATTAGCTTTTATCTTTGAAAAACCTGGTTTTCTCAGACATATGTTAACTAGTTTATAGGTTGCCTGTTTATTAGTATTCATATGTGAATTGTTTTTTTTTTTTCAAATGTGGAAATTCTTTAACTTTACTAACAAAAGTGTACTGTTAAGTGAGTTAGTATCTAGCCCTGGTTTAAAAACCTAATGACCGGGATCCAAGATGGCGGCGGAGGCAGAGACAGCGTGGTGAGCTGTGGAAGCAGCGGACCACTTAAAGGAGGGCCATTATGGCCTTCTACAGACTTCGGTTTATTGATAATTGAACACTTAAACAGTTGATGACTGGCCCTCAGTGAAGATCGAGGCTCAACAACAGGAATTCAAGGATTCCCAAGGAGAAATGGGTGAGTCTCCTGGCTCCCAACCCCCTCTCGCAGAGCCCGCGCCACGCCGCACAGCCGCTGCAGCTCCATGAGGCTTCCACAGCCGGAATCAATGGATTCCCTCACCCAGGATGGATGCTGGGCACCGGCCCTCCTCAAGATTGGTACCGTGAAGCCACCACACTGCTGCAAGGTGGACTTGTTCTGGAGAGAATTCTTGGAGCCAAGATGGCGGCAGTGGGGGAAGCGGGCACCCACCAGCTACCCGCACAAGAGGGGCCACGCACCCGCCAAGCGCCTGGGGTGGGGCACGCACCCCCCACCGGCCGCCCGCACTGGGGGGGGGTGTGCCCCACTGACCACCTGTGTAAGAGGTGGGGGATGGGATGCATGCCCACCATCTGCAGGTTTGGGTCTCCTTGGATAGGACAAAGAAGACGATTACATATACAATGGATTGCTGAAAGTCACTATGAGTCTGATGATCTTAACAGTGGCAGCATGCACAAGAGGACTGACACCCTAAATGCACCACATATTTTGTTCTATTGAATGCTTCTGCCAAAAGATGGTTAGACCTGGGGGGAGTCTGTTCACAATTCTCAGGTTCCCTTTATCATATATAAAAGGGATGGGCAGTGACACCTACTTCAAACTATAGTATGACCACTTATGGGGGGGTAAAAGTGGCAGTGCTGGAATTGGAGACACTATCCCTGACCACAGAGTCCTCAGTCAGGCGAGGTGACCAGACTGGGGTAGGGGCAATTGAAGGGGGAGTATACGAGCCAGCTCCTGGGGGATGTTGCCCTGCCTGAGGTGGGCTGCCCTTGGCCCCCGGCTCAGGAAGAACCGTCGTGGCCCTCTGCCCGGGGTGGGCTGCCCTTGGCTCAGGGTGAGCTGTCGCGGCCCTTAGGGTGAGCTCCTCAGTCCCCGGATTGTGCCATCTGACCCCTGGGTGGGGAAGGGAGAAAAAAAAAAGAATGCCTAGGGTATCCACAGAATGTTACCTAGGCCACCTTCTGCCACCTTCCCCCCCAGTAAACCTGAAAGCAACACCCTCAAAGCCCTTCTATTTGTAACTCAGAAGTTTGCTCTCTCTTGGTTTGCTCCCTTTCCTATAGGTAACCTTAACACTGAGTTTTACTTCAGACCTGACCTTGAACCCAGTGCCAGTGACAAAAAGGAAATACAACTGACAGCTAAGGAAGCAAAGGAGGATGAAGCCTCT
>NW_006399788.1:17290514-17292007 GCF_000299155.1 Elephantulus edwardii | reverse complement strand
GGCACATAACAACAACAACACAAAACACAACGTATGGGAATGATTGCATAAAACAATGTGAAAATGAAAGAGAGTGTATATTCATTTTGTATGCAAACCAATACAAAAAGTTTTTGAAAAAGACATATAAGGGAGCAAAATGGTTGTGCTTCAAAAACAATGTGGATAGTCCTTGTTTTTCAAGTACATGTAGCCTGAATGCTACTAACTTTTCAATGAAAATATAAATTTCAGTCGCAAAAATGGTTCTTCCGACTATGCTGCACAAATTAAAAACAACACATAAAATAGAGGGATTTTTCTCAGTAATGGTGCTTTAACTGTGAACTTACCAACAGTTCTACAGTAAAATCTGGATTAGTAGGATTTGCTAATCTTATCCAGAAATATTCAAAGCTTCTTTCTAAGCCCAACTGCTGACTACTCCTACTGGCAAGCAGTTCTAATCCTTCCCACTCCTTGCATTTTTCATGTTTCCCTTTTACACTATCTGATACCCTCACATATTAACATCTTTCAATGATTTCTTTTACTAATTGTCTCTGTCCAACAGAATATAAATTTCATGAAGTTTTCTTTTCAAATATGGAACAGTGAGTAAAACACTTAAATTTCCATCAGTGTAATAATAAAATGTATTTACATATTTCATGTTGACAATTTCTCCATTTTCTAAAATAGCCTTTGTTATTAAGTGCCATCAAGTCGTAGCCAACTCATAGCGACCCTATGAATGAAAGACATGAACAACTTGTATAACTTATATCGTTTCTCCAAGTTTAGTTTCCAGAGGAAAGCTATTTAAGGAAGTGGATGGCACTCCTGCTTCCTGCTCCTAATCCAAAAGTCAACAGTTAACTGTTCAAAAGGAGAAAGATGGGCTGCCTCCTGTCATAAAGATTTACAGTCTCCTAAAATCGATGAGTGGCTTCCCGGAAGCAGAACTGATCGACAGCTCTAGATCTGGGGTACTGATTTGAGATTTTGGTTAAGAAATTTTTTTTTTTTAGTAAGTTGTTTGCTTTATTTTTGATGAAAATGCAAAAGTCACAATCACTAACTTTCTTCCTCATGTGATGATTTTGAAGGAGATGTTTTCATTTTTGGTGCATAGGACCCTTGGTTAAGAAAATTTAAGTGACAACAAATTAGACAGAAACAGTCAAGATAAAAAAATAACTAAAGTAGTAGTCTATGAAAACAATAAAAAATCATACACTTTATTAATTAAAGAATAAAAAAGCAAACGTAAAATACAGTATAGTTCTTTAATTTTAATGATCACAAACAACTGGAAACAAAAGCTTTTTCCATTATTGCTGAGTACTGTCAAGTTGGAACCGACTCAAGAGCTGATTTCTAGCAGGTTTTCAGATGCAGATAATTAAAAGATTGTCCATCCTTCTCGCACAGAGCATCTGGTAAATTTGAACTACATGCCTTTGGGATTGCAGCTCAGCTTCTTGACACTATTGACTCCCCTATTTTTTTTT
>NW_006399788.1:17284153-17290065 GCF_000299155.1 Elephantulus edwardii | reverse complement strand
TTGGTCACCACTTTGTCAGCAGCAGCCTGCTCTTTCTTTTTAATCTCTCCCAGATTTCTTTAAAACTAAAGATGAGGCATGACATCCCACGGGTGCTCCCGGGATACTGCCCAGGACTCCTAGGCCAGCATTCACCACATTAGACCCACAGAGTGAACTCCCTTGTTGCTGCAAGGGAGAGCAATGTCTACAAAGCACAGAGGAGAATCTGTTACACAGAAAAATGGTGGACAGGTTAACGTAAGATGCTTCTGGCCGAGGCTGGTGGTCAGCCCTGGGATCAGTAATCACCAGAAGATGAGGCTCCCGGAAGGTTGCCTGGATCTGCTTAGTGAAGATTCCAGAAGTGAAGCACCTGGCAATAGGAGTAGCTCAAGTAACAGCAGCAAACTTCAGCACAGCTCTCTGGCCAGTATTTCTGGAGGCTATGACACTGACATCAGCTGGATTTTTAATGGTAACAATACAGTGAAAGCCAAGAGAAGTTTCTCCCAGGTTCTTTTTGGTTTTGTGATATTAGATGCCATCAGTGTTCCCTTGTAGATGTACTGTTCCATTTGGAAGTCAAGGTTGGTGCTACCCAAAAGCATTCCTGCTGCAAGGAATTTGAGTACATCTTCATCTGCAGGATATCAAGCGCTCTGGACATTGTGGAAGTTTCCCCTTTAAGTTACTACTGGAACCGAGACAACGTCATATGGATCCTTGAGTGGGTAACAAGGAAAGGCTCTACAAACTTGAATATTCTGACCTTTTCATCATTATTGACTGTAATCTGTAGTTATTGCTTTGTGATCCAGTATTCACTATGCCTTAGCATCTTCCTCATCAGAGGTTCATCTCCAGGGATGGACTTTTGACTGTCTTAGGCCATTAAAGTATCTCATTTTTCTGGCCAAAATGACTGCGTCATGGATGAGCATAAGGCTCAACACAATGCAATACTGAACAATATTTGAGTTGTGCTAACGTAAAACCTATACATGGACCAAGAGGCAGTCGTCAGAATCGAGCAGGGTGACACTGCATGGTTCAAAAACGGTAAGGGTGTACGCCAGGGATGTGTCCTGTCTCCATGCCTTTTCAACCTGTATGCAGAGCAGATTATCTGGGAGGCTGGGCTCTTTGAGGAGAATTCTGGCATCAGGATTGGTGGAAGATCTATTAACAATCTGCGTTATGCAGATGACACAACCCTGCTTGCTGAAACTGAGGAGGACCTGATGCGCTTGCTGCGGAGGGTTAAGGACTGCAGCCTTCAGTACGGACTGAGGCTCAATGTCAAGAAGACAAAGATTCTCACCACTGGACCAATTGGTAGCATCAGAATGGATGGCAAAGAGATTGAGATTGTTCACAGCTTCAGTTTGCTTGGCTCCATGGTCAACACTCTTGGCACCAGCAGCCAGGAAATCAAAAAACGTATTGTGATGGGAAAGTCTGCTGTTAGGGACCTCTCTAAAGTACTCAAGAGCAACGGTGTCTCTCTGGAGATTAAGGTGCACCTGATACAGGCCATGGTCTTTGTAATCACTTGTTATGCATCAGAGAGTTGGAGAATGACTAGGGAGGATAGAAGGCGAATTGATGCCTTTGAGCTGTGGTGCTGGAGAAGAGTATTGAATGTACCATGGACTTCCAAGAAAACAAACAGATTCATCCTGGAGAGGGTTACACCAAGCTACTCCTTGGAGGCAAGGATTCTGGGGCTTCGTCTGACATACTTTGGGCATGTTGCAAGGAGGGACAGGTCCTTGGGAGGTTGGAGGGATGGCGCAAGAGGGGAAGACCCTCTATGAGATGGATTGATTCAGTGACTGGGGTAGTCAGGATGGGTGCGTCAGAGGCAGTGCGATTGGCACAGGATAGAGCCGGGTTTAGGGCTGTTGTACATAGGGGTGTTATGAGTTGCAAACGACTCAATGGCACATAACAACAACCACTTGAAAAGATGTTCTTCTCCCATAAACATAAATGACAAACATGCAATTCTGGTGAATTTTTCATGGTAAAATTGAGAAAGTTCGTCTGGTGGCCTTGTGATAAGGAGGTGCACTGCCCACCCAAAGGTTTTCAAATCTACCAACTGTCACACTTTAGAAAGATGAGCAATCTTCTCCTATGTGATTGGAGGACTCTGAAAACCTGCTGAAGGATCAGCTATTAAGTATGTTACACTTCAGGACACACACGGCTGTTGGAGTCTTTTTAATAGACTGAAATCTCAATAGACTGACTTCAAATAAATGGGATTACAACCACTAGATACTGTTATTGTTGTTAGGTGCCCTCAAGTCCAGTAGGGCTCATAGTGACCCAATGAACAGCGGACCTGAATCCTACCCTATCCTGTGCCATTCTTATCATCTCTGACACACGAGAGCCCATTGCTGAAGTCCTCATGTCAATTATTTTGATTGGGGTCGTCCTCTCCTTCACTGACCCTCCATCTTGCATGATGTCCCTTTCCAAGAAATAACCTCACCTAGCTACATGTTCAAAGTATGACAAAGCTTCAACATCTTTCCCTCCAAGAAGCACTTTTCCCAAGATTTATCTGTTTGTTCTTTTGGCCGTCCATGGGATATTCAGTACTCTTCTCCAGCACAACTCAAAGTCATCAAATCAATTTTTCTGCTGTCATCCTTATTCACTGTCTAGCTCTCTGATGTACAGAAGATGACAGCAAAGGCCTGGCCTAAATTAGGCACACCTTAGTTTTGAAATTGATTATCACTGCTCACCAAAATTACCGAGAGGTCCCTGACAATGGACTTGCCCAATGCCACACATCTTCTTATTTCCTGACTGTTAGTTAGTACGAAAAGTGTTGATTGTGGACCCAAACAAGAGTAAAACATTGCCGCACACTTTTAAATTGATGACCGTGCTTAGAAACATATTTTGCTGTCATTTGCGGCAAAGTGTCAAGTAACTGAAAACATCAATCCTTTCTTCATCTATAATAATGTTGACTGTAGGTTCTGTACTGAAAACTCATTTTCTTCTGTTGAGATGTAATCTGTACTAAAGAACTTATCTTCTGCAGCAACATTCTCACTTTTAGCAAGCATAGGTGTTAGGATATACAAAGCATATTTCTGAGAGCCATAATTAAATTTATAAATTAGCTTTGGTAGTTTTTATAATTTTGTAGCCCAAAGTATCCTACCTCATAAAGTATCACCACCAATGAATTAATAAAGATAGATTCTGTAAAGCTTTACTTGCAGTTCTATCCAAAAAAGAACTGACTAGTCTTAACAAAGCACTGCCTTTCCATTATAGGTACATTGTTGTACAACACTGTTTTAAAGTGAGTAAGTGTAATACAGCAAGGACAAAGTATAATAAAGCAAACAAGTTCTTACTAAAATAAAAAATAAACTTTCAATAAGTAAAAATTGCATGCTCATTTCTTAATTAACATGCTTACTGAGCTCATTTTCTTAGATTGTTGTTTTTAGAGGTCATCGAATCGCGTACAACTCACAAAAACCCTATGAACAATAGATCTGAACCCTGTCCTATCCTGCACCATTTTCACAATCTCTGACATACTCAATCCTACTGCTACAGTCATTCTGTCAATCCATTTGGTGAGGATCTTCCTCTTATTTGCCAACCCTTCATACTTCCAAGCATGTCCCTCAGCCAAGGAATAGCCTCTTCCAGCAGTGTGCCCAAAGTATGGATGCAAAATTTATTTCCACATCAATTGTCATGGTTCTTTATAGTGCTTTAATTTAAAGAATGCTATACTGCAATAAATACAGATGTCTGTCATGATAAAAGACAAACTGAAAGTATATATTCAGGTTTTTGCCTCTCTTTCAAAATGGTGACACTTACAGCTAGAAGAGTAATACTCAATTACAATTAACTTATAAATGAAAATTTTAATAA
This sequence comes from Elephantulus edwardii, assembly GCF_000299155.1. Taxonomy (NCBI): domain Eukaryota; kingdom Metazoa; phylum Chordata; class Mammalia; order Macroscelidea; family Macroscelididae; genus Elephantulus; species Elephantulus edwardii. The sequence goes on along the minus strand of NW_006399788.1, from coordinate 17,286,159 downwards.
GTTAAATTTCACACTGACTATTCATTAATAGCATCTTCTATTATTCTTTCATAGGGTCGCTATGAGTCGTCTACGACTCGACGGCACCAAACAACAACATTGCACTAAAGATCTGATTTTACAATTACCAGTTCATCCTTAAACTCTAAATAAAAGATTTACTACACATCTGCCAATCACCATTCTAATATCCAAATAATTTAGGTTAACACAACTCTTAGGGATTTCTAAATAGATTCCAGATCTAAGACACTAAACTCACCTATCTCAAATAATTCTGCTGATTGACAAGTTGGCTTTCTCTCTTTAGAGAAGATGAAATAGTTTCTTATTATTAATTTAACAAAAAATCATTAAGCATTTACTGTATGTCAGGCACTATGAAGGATGTTCTTTCTGGTTATGCTTTTTATGGAAACTTCTAAGCTTGGTTCTTATTTCTATGGAGTTTACAGTCTAGCAGAAACAAGGACAGAGAACTACAATTAACTGTGATTGAGTATTATAATAGGGAAAGTACAAAGTTGAGGATTAGGGGAAAAAATATTTAAGGCAGTGATCCACAAATAAACCAACCCATTGAGTTGGTTCCAAATCATAGTGACCATAAATTGGGTTTGTTCATCTTTCTCCCACTGAACAGCTGGTAGATTTAACTGCCAATCTTTTCATGAACAGCATTACCTTATGCATACTTATTCACTATGCTACTAAAACTCCTTATGACAGGAACAACATAGTGGATAATACAGGCATGCCTTATTTTATTGTACTTTGCTTCATTGTGGGATTTTTTTTTATCTTTTTTTAAAAAAAAAAACACCAAACAGACAAAAAAATAAAAAGAGTTGTGACAACCCCACTTCAAGCAAGTCTACTTGTGCCATGTGTCCAACAGTAAGATGTTCATGTCTTTGTGTCACATTTTAGTGGTAGTGGTTATTATGTATTGTCAAAATGGAACAGACTCATAGCTGAATCTCCAGGGGATTTTCAGAAACTATGACTCCTATGGTAGAAGACTGTCCATCTTTCTCCAGAGTAGTAGCTGATAGATTCAAACTGTGTTCCTTTGGGATGGCAGTGGAACTCCATACCACTAAACCACCAGAGTTCCCTCACATTTTGGTAGTGTTCACAATATTTAAATTTTTAGGAAAAGCTAGTGCAAACAGTCATTACAAAGACAGAAGAGGAAAAAAAGACCAAAATAGATGTCAGAAGAAACTTTGAAAATTGCACTGGAGTGCAGAGAAGCCAAAGCACAAAGAAGAATTCAAGATACTAAAGAGCTGAACAGAAGATTCCAAAAGGCAGCACAGGATGACAAAGCAAAATATTAAAATGAAAGGCGCAAGGAGCTGGAGTCGAAAAATTGAAAGGGCTGAACTCGTTCAGCATTTCTTAAGCTCTAGGAAGTGAAGAAAAAATTCAAACCTTGAGTTGCTATAATCAAGGATGCTTTAGGCAGACTATTAAATCATGCAGGAAGAATTAAAAGAAGATGGAAAGAATATACTGAGTCACTGTATCAAATGGCATTGGCAAACACGGAAGAATTTCATAAAACAACATGAGCAAGAGCCTATTGTGATGAAGGAAGAAGTTCAAGCTGCTTTGAAGGAAACAGCAAACTATAAAGGCCCCAGGAATAGAGAGTATACCAACTGACATATTTCAGCTAACCTGCTGCCCTGGATGTGCTCACCAAGTTGTGCCAAGAAATTAGAGAACAACAACTTGGCCAACTTACTGGAAGAGATCTATATTTGTTCCCACTGCAAAGAAGGGTGACACAACAGAATGTGGAAACTATAGAACAGTATCATTGATTTCACATGCAAGCAAGAAGATTATCCAAAAATGACTGGAACAGCACATCAGCAGAGAACTGACAGAAATCCAGGCTTGGTTTAGAAGAGCTTGTGATACTAGGGATACTGGAGCTGATGTAGATGGATCTTAGCTGAAAGCAGGGAATACCAGAAGAATGACTATCTGTGTTT
>NW_006399788.1:17275140-17283155 GCF_000299155.1 Elephantulus edwardii | reverse complement strand
AACAACAACAACAACAACAGTACACATTTAGGGAATTCCATAGTACAGTGTAAATATAACTTTCATATGCACTGAGAAACCAAAATTCAAATGGCTCACTTCATTACAACACTCATTTTATACAGGTTGTCTGAAACAAACTTGTAGTATCTCCAAGGTATGTAAGTACTTAAATTGAGAAGTGAAAAATTAATAGTTGTGGTACTTAATTTCCTTTGCTATTAACCATGAAGTCTGAAGTTTGAGTCATCCAGAGGCTTCAGAAGAAATGTCTCGTGATGGGGTACAACTCCTACTCTGATACACATGGGACCAACTAAGAAGACTGCTACTGCTTGATGTCAGGCTGAAAAGTAGACAAATGGGATGGAGAAGTGGACATGAGATGGAGAACTGTGCTAGTTAAGGAGAAAAAAACCCCACGTCTTTTAAGTAAGTATGAAGGTGTTTGCCCAAGAAAAAAATTTAAAACTTTGGTACAGCTGAAATAATAACTTATAAGGAGGAAATAGGGAAAAGAAAAAAAAATGGTACAGGAAATCAGGTACCAATATCTTGGTACATAAAAACACTTTGAACTTTACCCCAAGTTTTAAAGGAGTAACATTATCCATTAGGCCATACTATGGAGAAAGAGAAGACCAGTGCTACTAGGTTAGTAATGATCATTCTAGGCCTCAGTAGTGTTGGCTTGCACCAGGATGGCTACAGGAAGGCCAGAGGGAGGTCTTAACATGGCCATGTCTGAGGACAAAATCTGTTCTAATCGAAGAGCTTCATCTTTAGTTATTCCTTATCCTCAATTGTAGTTTGTTGTTTCTCTAATAAACTCTGTGACTATGAGTACCATCAGTGTGCACTGGCCATTACAAAAACACACTGAAACCAGTCTAAGAGAAGCAGTGAGTTTCTTGGGAAGAATGGTTGGTGTCAAATGCAGAGGACCACGTCTGAGTCTGACCTCAGAGGCACAGGTTTTGTGCTACATATGGGGATTCTATTCTCCCTATGTGAAGTCAGAAAGTTCATTGTCCTCATATCCATACCATTTTTGCAGAATTCAAGAAGATGAGGTGTGAAGTAAGCAGATACATAACACTCATTTTCATCACAGCACTATTCACATGAGCAAAAAATAAAACAATCTTAGTGAACATCACTAACTGGCTAAACTACAGTACACACACACACACACACACACACACACACACACAAGGAATTCTACACAGCACTAAAGAAGAATATTGGGTAGAGGATTAACTAGTGAAATTCTCAAAAACTCAAACTTGGAGTTGACAATCCATATTGAAGGCTTTAAGTATTCTTTGATCTTCCACAGCAAGGGTTTTAAGTCTTCCTCACTTTCACCAAGCAAGCTTGTGTCACCTGTATAACTCAGGTTTATTGATGAGTGATCTTCTGATCCTGATGCCACATTCTTCTTCAGTGTCCAGCTTCTCAAATAATTGGCTCAGCATGCAGATTCAATAAATATAAGTAAAACACATACCTTTCATAATTTTAAACAATGTAGGATTTGTTCCCTTCCTGTTTCCACAAAAATCTCTTGGTCTAGATATAAGTTTTTCAGGAGAACAATTAAATGTTCAGGGATTCTTCTCAACAGCATAATTTGTTATGATCCACAGAATCTAATGCCTTGGCATAGTCAATAAAGCATAAATAACCATTCCTCTGTATTCTTGAGCTGTCCTTTGAAATCTTCTGCTCAGCTCTTTTACTTCAGGATCTTTCCCCTTTGTTTTGGCTTCTCAAAGCTCCAATGCCATTTTCAGAGTCTCTTCTAGGCATTAATGAAATGAGATGGACTCACTTTGGCCACTTTCAATCAGACAATCACATGGTATATATACTATGCTGAGAATGAAAATCAGAAGAATGGTGTTGCATTCATAAGTTAAAAAGACAATTTCAAGTTCTAGACTGAAGTACAATGTTGTGACAGGATATCATTCCTATGCATACAAAGACCTGCTGAAACAAGTATTACTCAAATATACCCTCTCACAGCTAAAGCCAAAGAGGAGGAAACTGAAGATTTTTTTACCAAATCTTGCAGTCCAAAATAGACCAAACATGTCATTAAGATGCATTAATGATAACTGGTGATTGGAATTAGAAAGTTAGAAACAATGAAGGAATGGTAATCATAAAGTTGGGACTTGGTGACAGAAAAGACTAGAAATAGAATGAACCAATTTTGTATTTTTAATGAGTTTTCATTGCAAATACCCTTTTTAAAAAAGCAAAACAAAACAAAACAAAAACCCATAAATGGCGACTTTACACATGGACCTCACCTGATGGACTGTATGGGAATCAGACTAATACATCTGTAGGAGGAACCATAGGAAAATCTCACTATCAATAGTAAAAACCAATCCAGGTGCAAACTGTGGAAGAGACTATAAATTACTCATGTCAAGTTCAAAGTGAAGGCAAAGAAAATGCAAACAAGTCCAAGGGTACAAATTATAATCTTGAGTATATTCCACCTGAACTTAAAAATAACCTTGAGAACAAATTTGAAGCAATGGTGAATTATCCAATACCAGATGAGTTATGGGATGACACAGAGTATCATCCATGAAGAAAGCAAAATGTCATACAAAGAGGAGAAAGTGAATTGGTACAGCATAATAATCCACAAAGCTAGAGCTCTACACATCTTACTCTGTGAGCAGTCAATGGGATCTTAAAAGATCAGGGGCACTATTGCTCTCTCCTCTTGAGAGCAAAGAAAATAAAACACACCAGGAAACAATTCATCCCAGGGACTAATGAGCCATGTGAAAGTCAGCCTCCACCATTCTGAGGTTAGAACAAGTTGGTGCTCTGCTACCATGACTCGCAAGGACTCACAATACAAGATCCTGGGAGAAAGTGTGCAACAAAACTGAAAAGCTAAAAAGGCCAGGCTAATAAATAGGTCTAATAAAGACTTGTGAAGCCAAAGACTATGGACATTAGTCACCCTCTAAACCTGTAACAAAGCTTATCTATTCCTATGGCTCAAGTCAAAGCCAAACAACAGACAAGCCTAAAACTTAGGCTATCTATGGCATAAATCGACTATCAGAATAACTGAAAATACACAAACAGAAGAGGATAGGGAACTGGGGTCTTCTAAAAATTAAATCCTATGTTCATAAAAAATTTTCACCAAAAGAGTAATAAAAGGAGAGCCTACAGATGGGAGTGGGGAGATCTTGGCAATGATATATCTGACAAAGGATCCATCTCTAACATTCATAGAAAACTATAACAATTCAACAAGAAAAAAGCTAAACAACCCAATTACAAAATGGGCAGAGGACATGGCTGGATACTTTACCAAAGACATGCAGACAGTCAACAAATGAAGAAATGCACAAGATTATTAGTTATTGGAGGAAAGCAAATCAAAACAACAATGAGATATCAACTCACCCAGCAATAATAGCAATGTAACAAATGCTGTGGCAATGGACTCAAATGTGTTGAGAATGATAAGGACAGCAGATCTATTTCTCACAGGGCCCCTGCGAGTCATAGGCATGTAACAACAAAAACTGTTACAAAACAAAACATCCGTGAATGATTATATGAAAAACTAATGATTTGTAAACTTTCACCAAAAAAAGCCAAAACAACAATGCAAACAATCTGGGATGAACCAAATGACAGAAATAAACCTTTACCCTCAGGAAGAGAGAGAAGCCTTATACAGGAACCAATGATACTCCTGTGAGATAATCACTGCTTAGAATAACCAACCACAGAGGATCAAAGAACAAGCAACATTTGTCCTTAGTGTTGAAGACCTAAAGGCAGGAAGGGGTAGGCTGGAAAGTTAATGGAGATGAGAATTACAAAGTGGAAGTGGAGAGACTATGATTATATTGTGGATCTTATAACTGTTATGGAACAAATGTTTATGAAAGGCTGAATGGAAAGCCAATTTGTTTATGTGCTTTATAAACTTTCACTCAAATCACAATAAAAAATAAGGAGGGATAAGAATAATCCTCAGGTATCTACTCCAAACAGGTGTTTGGTGATATCACATCTAGCAATTAACAACACTGGAAGAAAGAAAATCTTAAGTGTGGTTTTAGAAATGGCAATTTTAAAGTGTCTTTAACATATGCAAGCAGCAATGTCTAACTAGATATAAAGTTCCCTGTGGAGTCCAGGAGAGAAGTCCAGTGTAGTCTGTAAGTGGTGAATTAAGTTAAGGAAGTAGATGAGCTTAACTATTAAATGCCTATAGAGAAGAAAGTACAGTCTGGAACAGAAAATTAAGAAACCTTCCAATTTAAAACACAGTAAGAAACTAGCAAAGAGACAAAGGGGGGGAAAGACAACAGTATCACGCAAGGCAAGGGAAGAACCCATTTCAAATAGAAAATTGTGGAAAGAGCAAGAAATAAAGAAATTTAGAACAAAATTCAAAATCATAAAACAAAAAAAGCTTAGATTCACTGGTCTGAAAAGAGACAATAAGAATCTCAATTTGTTTCTCATTCAAGTTACCTGGTAGCTGCTCAGAGCTGGGATAAAAATGTAAAAGTAAGTGAAAAAGAGCATGTCAGATCTTAAAGAGGTGATGAAAATGTTCTATATGACTATTGTGATGATTGCACAACTTGATGAATTTATTAAAAATCAATTAATTGTATAGTTGGCAATCATACAAATAGGTCAAATGCCTTTTAAAAAAATGCTTGCAAATCAAACTGCTTCAAAAACCAACTTAATGTTACATTTATTAATGCTGAATTTTAAGCTCTCTGCATATCCTAAATTTTAAGTCATCTTTTTTTTGTTTTTATAAATGTATTTCATGTTTATAATGAAAAGACAAAAACCCTCAAACTAATATGCTTAAATAATGTAAGTTTTCTTCCTTTATCTTAAGTTAAGCACTTTGTCATGGAAGAAAAAAATTATAGTCCAAGAAAACTCACTTAAAAAATTGCTATGTTTATTTAGAAATTAATAAAAATCATGATTAATAATTCAGATATCCACATATTACATAATATGATAATTTAATCTGTCAATAAATTAAAATCAGGCAACATAATTACCAGCAATGCAATATATTAAGACCTTTCTAAAAGAGCTTTATAATTACAAAGAGATTGTTCACTAGTTTAAGGAACCTTGAACAAATAAATGGTTGCAAGACTCCACACAAAAGTAGAAAATAGGCTTCCTAGGATCCCAGAGAAATATTAAGCAGCCTTTAGGTCACCCAAAACACATGTTGTTATTATGTGCCATTGAGTAGCCTGTAACTCACAGCAACTCCACGAACAACAACCCTAAACCACGCTCTATTCTATGGCAACTGCAAAGTCTTCCACACCTACCCCATCCCCATTATGCCAGTCACTGAATCAATTCATCTCATCGAGGATCTTAATCTCCTGCACTTTCCCTCTCCAAGGCCTGGTCCCTCCTTTGCAACATGTCCAAAGTATGTCAGATGAAGCTTCAAAATCCTTGCCTCCAAGGAGCAGCCAGGCTTCACTCTCTCCAGAACGAACCTGTTTATTGTCTTAGCAGTCCATCTTCTATCATCCCTAGTCATGTCCAGCTCTCTGATGCATAGCAAGTGATTGCAAAGACCATGACCTATATCAAGCGCACCTTAGTCTCCAGACTGACATCGCTGTCAAAAACACATAGGTGCAAATACACACACCAAATACAATAGTTTTTACACTAAAAATAGCACAAATAATTTTCGTACTATCTGGGTGAGATTGTTTAGATAATATATACTATGTAATAAAATAATAATGAAAAGGCGGGATAATATGAATTACTATTAAAACTCAGGATGTACCTCAGCATGTATAAAAATAAAGTTATCTTAACCATTCAAATGACCTAGACATCCATCATAATTTGCAGAATTGGCACTGAATCAGGAAATTTCAACTGGAATTACAAATGGAGAGAGTCAAAAACTAGGACGTAAGTAACTTGAGGTTCTGCCCTAGCAATATGACTCTATGCAATTACTCTCATAGAACAGATTACTTCTGGCTACTTCTGTCCAACGTATTGGACATTTGTTTGTTGATACTGTACCCAATAATGAAAAGTATATGCAATAATCCAACAGCATTAAAATGTTCATTGTACCATTTCTTAAATTGAATCCTACAAATACAGTTCATTTGGAAAATAATCTTTAATTTATGCCTTTAAAAGAAACTATATCTACCCCCCAAAAAATATGCCTAATAATTCTGTTAACATTCTAAACATATTTCAGTTACAATACATCATCTTATTTATTTGAGGCGATTAGTTGATAAAACGAAAAGCCAGCTGTTATCAGATCAATTCTGACTGATCGTAAGTCATAAACTTTCCAAGGGCTGACACCTTTGATATAAATAGGCAAGTATCTCTTCTCCGGTCTCTAGGTGGATTGCAACCACCAACTTTATTTAAGATTAAGAGCAAAGCACTAAACCACCTGCACTTTCACTTAAAAATCTCTCTCCATTTGTGCTCAGGCTTCAAAAGAGTAAGGAGATAACGCAGCCAGAAAATGCTCATATAAAAAGTAGATTATAAATGTTAATAGGGAGGTGTGCAGTCAATACAAAGATAGGCTGTTCAAGTCTACCAGGTGCTTCAAGGAAGAAAGACGGGGAATCTCCTCTTCTGCCATTTACTGCCTCTGAAAATCCAATGGAGGGTCAGCTATGAGTCACTTCACACTCAATGGTATATAACAACCACCACCACCTTTCAATTTCTATAGTTGACAAAATCACCATCATTAGCACAAAGTATAAGGAAGAAGAGAGAAGCCTTTCCCCCCAGCAAGAACATAAATAGCTATTAACAATTTTTACATTGCTATGATAGCTCAAACCTAGAGTTGCTATAATCAAGGATGTTTTAGGCAGAATATTAAATGATCCAGGAGGTATTAAAAGAAGATGGAAGGAATATACTGAGTCACTGTATCAAAAGGAATTGGCAGACACAGAAGAATTTAATGAAATAACATTTGAGCAAGAGCCTATGGTGATGAAGGAAGAAGTTCAAGCTGCTTTGAAGGAAACAGCAAAAAATAAGGCCCCAGGAATAGACGGTATACCAATTGAAGTATTTCAGCTAACCTGCTGCCCTGGATGTGCTCACCAAGTTGTGCCAAGAAATCTGGAGAATAACAATTTGGCCAACTGACTGGAAAGAGATCTATATTTGTTCCCACTGCAAAGAAGGGTGACACAACAGAATGTGGAAACATTAGAAGAGTATCATTGATTTCACATACAAGCAAGATTCTACTGAGGTTTATCCAAAAACGACTGGAACAGCACATCAGCAGAGAACTGAAAGAAATCCAGGTTCGGTTTAGAAGAGCTCGTGGTACTACAGATATTGGAGCTGATGTAGATGGATCTTAGCTGAAAGCAGGAAATACCAGAAGAATGACTATCTGTGTTTCATTGATTATGCAAAGGCGTTTGATTGTGTGGATCATAACAAACTATGGCTGACTCTGAGAAGAATGGGAATCCCAGAACATTTAATCGTGCTAATGCGAAACCTATACTTAGACCAAAAGGCAGTCGTCAGAAGAGAGTAGGGTAACACTGCATGGTTCAAAATTGGGAAGGGTGTACGCCAGGGATGTGTCTTATCTCCATATCTCCATACCTTTTCAACCTGTATGCAGAACAGATTATCCGGGAGGCCGGGTTCTATGAGGAGAAGTGTGGCATCAGGATTGGTGGAAGATCTATTAACAATCTGCGTTGTGCAGATGACACAACCCTGCTTGCTGAAATTGAGGAGGACCTCATGCACTTGCTGCAGAGGGTCAAGGACTGCAGCCTTTAGTATGGCCTGAGGCTCAATGTCAAGAAGAAAAAGATTCTCACCACTGGACCAATTGGTAGCATCAGGATGGATGGCGAAGAGACTGAGATTGTTCACAGCTTCAGTTTGCTCGGCTCCACAGTAAACACTCTTGG
>NW_006399788.1:17273312-17274721 GCF_000299155.1 Elephantulus edwardii | reverse complement strand
GGGAAGACCCTCTATGAGGTGGATTGATTCAGTGACTGGGGTAATCGGGATGGGTGTGTCAGAGGCAATGCAATTGGCACAGGATAAAGCAGGGTTTCGGGCTGTTGTACATAGGGTCGCTATGAGTCACAAATGACTCGACGGCACATAACAACAACAATGGTAATTCAGATTATTTGGATATAAAAAAGATTAATCATTTCTTCAAGTCAGATATGCCCCTAGTGCTGGTTACTAAGTAATTCACTAGAGTAGCTAAAATTCCAGTTTTTGAGCCTCAGTGATGACTTTCTGACAACATTCTCAATGATGCCACTTTTATCAATCAATGATTTCAGCTGCATAATATTTTTATATAAATAGATAGACATTTACATATACAGAAAAAGATTTTTATCTATATCTATCTATAGGGAGCTCTGGCAGTCTACTGTTAAGTCTGTTGTTATATATCCCGTCAAGCTGACTATGATTCAGCTAGTGGTAAGGTGTTTGTGCTGTCAATTCTAAGGCACATAGTTCAAATCCACCATCAGTTTAAAGGGGGAAAAAAAACGGGCACTCTCTTTCCATACAATGGTAAAATCCATGCCTCTGAAAACCTGCTAGAGGGTCAGCTAGCCTATTACAGCTCGATGACACAACATGATCTGTATTTATTAACCAAAGCTGAAAAAATAAACTAGTAATATAAACACTGAAAATGCTTTAGAATCAAACTTTTCTATAACTAGTGAAATTCAAAACACTGTTTAAGAATTTTGAGGAAATATAAAAAATACTTTAGTGAAAAGGTAAGGGAGATGGTGGATGTGGTTTAATATACAAAGGTCCAAATGAAGGTAATCCAGAAATACAGAGGACATCATGTAAATTGCCCTGCTTAAACAGAGTTATTAAAAAAGAAAAAGTCGGCCAAGGCTGCGGCTGCGAAGATGAGGGCAGCGGCACTGGGCCTCGTGGACTGTCATTGCCACCTTTCTGCCCCCGACTTTGACCACGATCTCGATGATGTATTGGAGAAAGTCAAGGAGGCCAATGTTGTGGCCCTTATTGCAGTTGCTGAACATTCAGGAGAATTTGAAAAGATTATGAAGCTTTCAGAAAGGTATTCTGGATTTATCCTGCCATGCTTGGGTGTTCACCCAATTCAAGGACTACAAGAAGATCAAAGAAGTGTCACATTAAAGGATTTGGATGATGCTTTGTCCATTATTGAGAAGTATAAGGATCAGTTATTGGTGAATGGAGAGGTCGGGTTAGATTTTTCTCCTCGATTTGCCAACACTGATGAGAAGAAAGAAGAACAAAGACAAGTTCTAATCAGACAGGTCCAGTTAGCCAAAAGACTAAATTTGCCTTTAAATGTTCACTCACGTTCAGCTGGAAGACCCACCATCAACCTCTTA
>NW_006399788.1:17270344-17272067 GCF_000299155.1 Elephantulus edwardii | reverse complement strand
TATAAATTGCTTATAAGGAAACTGCCCATCTTTCTCCCACAGAGCAGCTGGTGAATTCCAACTTTACACCTTTGCACTGACAGAGTAATTCCTTACCACCAAAGCACCAGCGTTCCCATGAAACACAAATGTGTTTAAGTAAACACATTTTGTGAAAACTATTAAAATCTCAAAAAATAATAATTCCAAAATAAGAGAGAATTTGCAATATTCTAAGTAACTAACAATCTCTGGATCTCTATCACCAGAACATATAAATCAGGAGGAAAAGTTGTTATTTCTCTCTCTTTTGTGTGTGTGTATGTGTGTGTGTGTGTGTGTGTGTGTGAGAGAGAGAGAGAGAGAGAGAGAGAGAAAAGTTTATATTTAGAATTAGCCAGCTGGACTCAGTTTGTTGTTGTTGTTAAGTGCCGTTGAGTCCCAGGTGACTCATAGCGACCCTATGAAGGAGAGTCCTCGACGCTTGGGTGCCTTTCATCCTCTCTCTAGGGACTCAGTTTAGATGATCCCAATTTTGTTGGCAACATCCAAAGCATCATAGTCAGGAGCAAGTCGAACATAGGTCTTCCTCCATCAGGCCTAATCAAAGTGTTGACTTTAGCCACATCAATGTCATAGAGCTTCTTTACAGCTTGTTTAATTTGGTGCTTGTTGGCCTTGACATCCACAATGAACACAAGTGTGTTGTTATCTTCTATCTTCTTCATGGCTGACTCAGTGGTCAGGGGAAATTTGATGATGGCACAGTGGTCAAGCTTGTTTCTCCTGGGGGTGCTCTTCCAGAGGTATTTGGGATGCCTTTGGAGTCTCAGCGTTTTAGGCCACCGGAAGGTTGGTGATGTGCGGATCTTCTGGGGATTTTTTTGGCTGCAGATGACCTTCAGGACTGCCTTCTTGGCCTTTAATGCCTTTGCTTTGGCTTCAGTTTTGGGAGGGGCAAGGGCTTCTTTCTTCACTTTTGTAGCCATCTTCGTAGAAAGGGTATTTCTCTTTCAAACGCCATCACTGGCATTAAACTTTGCTCTTCCTTCTAGGCCAACGAACACTGTACAATAAAATTAAATTATAATCTAATTATCATTTTATGTCTATAGTATTCTCTCCTTCTTTTGGCTTGGTTCATTTAGATAAATTTAAAAAAAAACATTTACTTGGGTCAACTTGGGAATGATTTGTTTACATAAATATTTAAAAAAATTACTGTCAATGTCAATTTCATTTAAGAACAATTATTTTCAACAACAAAAGGAGTTCCTCATCACTCATCTGTTGTTATTACTACTACTTGTCATGCAGAGTTGGCTACAATTCATGATCTGGTTGTTGCCTGATCTTAAACTATATACCTGATAGTTATGTCTGAGTCTGCTGTTGCGGACTCTGTGCCAATCAATCTCACTCAGGGCTCCCCTCTTTTTTGTTGACACTCTACCAACAATAATGTCTTTCACTAGCAATTGATTGGTCTTTTCAGATCACATATGAAGTCTCACCATCCCCTCTAATCTAAGGAGCATTCTGCTTCTTCTAAGAATCATTTATTTTTTTTGGCAGTCCACAACATGTTCAACATTGTTCATCAAAACCATAGTATGAATGTATTAATTACTTTGTCTTTTTACTCACTGTTCAGGTTCCATTCACATATAAGACAAATGAAAAAGAGTATTATTTAAGTCAGATGTACATTATTCGCCAAAGTGACAACTTTGCTTTTTTTTTT
>NW_006399788.1:17263199-17269684 GCF_000299155.1 Elephantulus edwardii | reverse complement strand
AGTGGAATTGCTGGGTCAAATGGTATCTCTATTTGCAACTTTCTGAGAAAGCGCCATACCGCCTTCCACAGTGGTTGCACCATTTTATACTCCCACCAATAGTGAATAAGGGTTCCAGTTTCTCCACAACCTTGGCAGCATTTGTTGTTGTTCTGTTAAATTTTGCTATTCTGTCTGGGGTGAGATGATATCTCATAGTTGTTTTAATTTGCATCTCTCTTAGAGTTAGGGATTTTGAACATTTCTTCATGTGCTTGTTAGCCATCTGAATGTCTTCTTCAGTGAAGTGTCTGTTCATATCCTATGCCCATTTTTCTATTGGATTATTTACCTTTATCTTGTTGTGGTGACACCTTTGCTTTTTAAAACTTTAATGATTTCTAACTTATGGGGTGCAAGCAGCTATAACAGAGACACTACATAGTAAAGGTTTTAAAAAGCAGAATTTTGTTCTCTTTCAATTTGTTAGGTGGCACTGAGGTAACTTTAACTCATAGAGAGCTTAAGTACAACTGAACAACCACAAAACCCCAGAGGATCCTACACCAGTCTCAGAATCTCTGCTGTACTTAAGTCTATTGCTCCAGTCATCAGGTCAACCCACCCTGGTAAGGATCTTGCTCTCTTCAGCAACTTTTTGCTTTTTTCAAGCGTGATGCCCTTCTCCAGGAACTGGAGAGCATATTCAAATTAGGTAAAATGAAGTATCACCATCTTTGTTTCAAAGGACTCTGTTTTCACTTTATCAAAGATAAATTTGTTTGTTCTTTTCCATTAAAAGTCAATATTCTCTACTAAAACCCTGATGGGGCAGTACTTAAGCACTTCACTGCTAATAGAAAGGATACTGTTGTTGTTTATTATCAAATCAGAGTGACCCACAGCTGACCCTCCAGGAGGTTTTCATAGGAAGTAAATCAGATTGGAAGAGACTGCCCATCTTTCTCTTGTGGAGCAGCTAGTGGATTAAAATCATGTACCTTTTGTATAGGCAGCACAATCCCTTGTCACTAAAGCAGGTGCCACTCTGTCAAAAAAGATACAGCAATCTGTTTCCTTAAAGGCTATAGCCTGAAACCTTATGAGGTTGCTACAGAGAGATTATGACTTGGAATCAGTTCAACAAAAATGGGTTTGGTTTCAGCAAAATGTCTGTTAAATACTTAAGAGACAATAATAAGATGTGACATCTGCTGCCAAGGACCTCTTTGAGGTGGTAAAGAGCAACATGTCACCTCAAAGACTAAGGTGTGTCTGAATCAAGTCATGTTATTTTCAACTTTTTCACATGTATGTGAAAGTTAAGAGAATGAATAAGCATGACTGAAAAAGTACTGATACCTCTGACATCACATATTGCAAAGAGAACAAAAATCAATCACTTTTGGAAGAAATACTATCAGGGTGCTCCTGGGAGGCAAGTATGCATTAGATGGAAGGCAAAGGTTTGCTTTGAGTACATGGAGCATGTTATCACAAGGAGCCAGTTGTTGGGAAAGGACATTACTCTAGAAAGTGAAAAGTCAGCAAAAGGAAAAGAAGATCACGAAGGTAATGGACTGCAACAATGGGCATAAGCATAGCAGAGAGTATGTGGATTGGGCAAGAATGGGTCAAGCTTTAGTGTGTTAGACAAAAGTCACTCACTATGTGTTAGAGTTAATTTGGTAGAACCTAATAGTAATCCATTTTGAAGGCAGGTTTGCTAAAAACAGACAAAATACCTAGGTTGAAAAAAGAAAGACCAAATCTGTAATTTTATGTACTCGTTAATTTCTTGGATTACTTTTAACTTCATTGTTTTATAATTATAACTTTTCCAAAACCTGTATCTCCAGTCATCCTCCTAAACAGGGGGAAATTAAGTTTACCTTCAAAAGATGATAAATCTAAGATTCTTACATTGTCATTACTCATCTGTTCTGTTCATTTTTCATTACTCACTGGGTCAGCATTCTACAGCCAACAATATTTACCAACAGCTTAGATTTAGCTAATCACTTAGATTTGGCTAGTCACTGCTAACTGCTACTTCTGAGAGCATTGGATTAAAGATCCTACTGATGCAATAACAATTCATGTACAGTGCTAAGATCTGTGCCAAGGAGTCTGTCTAAAGAAAAAAAAGTATTCACTATTAATTACATTAGTGAGCACTAATATGTGAACCATGAGAAGAGGGAATGAGTGACAATTCTCAAAAGAACCTTACATTTCAGCTAAGAATTCAATTCATATAAATGAAAAGGAAATAAAAATACCTAAAATGTGTAATATATTACAAAAAATTTAAAATTAAGACAAACCGATTAGATAAGTACAGCTTGGAAAGGATAATTACAAATGTGATATAATGACTGGAAAATATCTTCTCAGACATAGAAAGTTTTAACTAGCAAGATAAAAATAGCCAAACATATTAAGTGAGAGAAGTGGGAAGTAAAAAAAAAACCAACAAAAACAATGGCTTAAAACATACATAAAGAAGAAGGAAAAACAAGTCGTTTAAATATAGCATCTTTAGGAATAGGAAAATAAGATACAGTAAGAGAGGGGAAGTTACTCAAGAACCTTTAAGCAGCACAGGTCAAAAACTGGTACACAAGAGGCTAGACTAGATGAAGAACGTGGCATCAGGATTGTAGAAAGACTCAACAACGTGCACTATGTAGATGACACAATCTTGCTAAAAACGAGAAGGATGTGAAAGGCCTACTGCAGAATATTAAAGGCTACAGCCTTCATTACAGATTCACATCTCAATATCAAGAAAACAAAAATCCTCACCATTGGGTCTCTAAGCAACATCATGATAGATGGAGAAGAAACAGAAATTGTGAATGACTTCATCTTGCTTGAATCTACAATCAATACTCTTAGCACCAGCAGTCAGGAAATCAAAAGACAAGTTGCACTGAGAAAATCCACTGTCAAGAGATCTCTCCAAAGTGCTGATGAATAATAATGCCAGTTTAAAGACTAAAGGGTGTATGATACAAGCTATAATCTTTTCAATAACTTGCTGAGGCTTGGACAATGAACAGTAGAACAGAAGAATGGGTGCATTTGAGATTTGGTGTTGATGTTATGGTCTGACAAAATAACAAATACATCTCGGAGAAAGTGCAGCCAGAGTACTCATTAAAGGCATGGAAGGAGAAACGCCATCTCAAATCCTTTAGGCATCTTGTTAGGAGGGACTGTTATTGTGAGGCGCTATCAAATTGAGCACAACCCATATCAACCCTATGAACAACAGATCTGAAACTGCTCCTATCCTGCGCCATCCTCATAATCTCTTACACAATCAAACCCACTGCTGTAGTCACTGTGTTAATCCACCTGGTTCAGGGTCTTCCTCTCCTTTACCACCCCTCTCTACCTTTCCAAGCAAGATGTATCTCTTCAAGGAATAACCTTTCCTAGCAAAATGTCCAAAGTATGTGAGACGAAGCTGTGTCTTCTTTGCCTCCAAGGTCTGGCTGCACTTCCTCCAGGCCAGAATTGTTCGTTCTTTTGGCAGCCTATGGGATATTCAATACTAGTCTCTAACACCACAAGTAAAAAGCAACAATTCTTCTTCTGTTACTCTTATTCACTGTCCAGCTCTCAGAGGTATAGCAAGTGACTAAAAAACACCATGGCCTAAACCAGGCAAACATTAGTCCTCAAATTTACATCACTGCTCTTCAATAATTTGCATAGGTCCTTGACTACAGACTAACCCTAACGTCTCCTGATCTCCTGAATGCTAGTTCCAAGTTGTACTGACTGTGGATCCAAGTAAGACAAAATTTTTGAAAGGACATCATGCTTAGAAAGGTGGAGGGGCAGCAAGGAGGGAAAGATCCCCAGTAAGATGGACTGACACAAGACTTACAGTGGGCTCAAGTATATCAGAGATGGTCAGGATAGGTCAGGGTTCAGATCCACTGCTCGCAAGGCTGCTATGAGTTAACTCAACCACTTTCAAAAACAATCATCTGAACTAATGTAACTACCTGAATTACTTGATAAAATATATTTGTTGAAAATTATTCAAGAACACTGTGTAGTATGAGATAGATCAAGGAAAAGGCAAGAAGGCCAGTTTTACTGTAGGACCACTTCAGCAAGAAGTGAAGAGGATGGTGATGATTATTATACAAAGGAAGTTAAAGATCTAAGGGAAGTAAAAGAGAAATAATCAGAATTTTGCTAAATTAGATGGAGTAGAAGAGTGCAGTACAAAAAATAATAAAAGAGTAATTAAAAAGTTTTCGATAAAAAAAATTTAAAAAAAAAAAAAGTTTTCCATCTAGTAACATCAAGACCAGAAACAATTTTAACAAAAAACAGAAAAGGTTAATGAAAGAAGTATCTTTGTAGAAAGAATCTTAACTATTAGGAAATAAGTTCTTTACATTACATATAGGCCTACAAAAGAAAAACTGAGAAGAAAACAATCAATCAAAAACCAAATAACCAGAAAGGGTTCAGTTGCAACAAATGAGAAAATCTAAAGATTAAGGAGGAGACAAGACACATTGGAAACAGAAGTACAGAAATACCTAGTAACAATAAGGTATGCTTTACTGCTTTATCTACTCACAAAAATCTTATGCCTTAGTTACTATTATTTAACAATTATGCACAATTATAAAGTAGTGGAGGTAAGATTTATACTTAAAATAGTCTGGCTTCAAAGTCCATGTTCTCAGTCGGCTCAATATTCTAGAAATAATTAAGGCTCTGGTATAAATGGTTAAGTACTGGATCACCAGTGAGAAGGTTTATAATTTAAAACTCCAACAGGCACCTTAGAAAACAGGTTTGGTGATCTGCTTCTCAAAGTCACACTGAAAACTCAATGGAGTAGTCCTATTCTATATATACAGGTCATTATGTGACGGCAAATGGTCAAAATACAGCTGACACACCAACATGTACGCACGTCTGTTGGTAGCGAATAAGTCAGTTCGTGAAAACATAAACTTTAGAAAATGACTGATGATATAACCAGATGAGGTGTTTGTGTCATATTAACCACCAAATAAAATATACAGAAAAATAGCTATGCTTACCAAAACAAATCACGTGTCAAGATTTAACAGCATAGGGAGCTCTGGTGGTCTAGTGGCAGGAAGCTGCACTGCAATTCCATTGGCGTGTGGTTCGAATCCACCAGATACTCTCCTGGAGAAGGAGGGACAATCTCCTCCTGTACCAGTCAGATCCAATTTGACAGTACATACACAAAAATATTCAATAAAAAATTAAAAAAAAGATTGAACAGCATAAGCAGTTGGAAAGGATGAATATATAATGTTTAACATGAAGGACATCTCAATGCCAAGAAAACAAAAAATCCCCCACTGGACCAATAGACAACATCATGACACATGGAGAAAATATTGACATCGTCAAGCATTTAATTTTACTTGAATGCACAATCAACACCCATTAACAGCTGTAGTCAAGAAATCAAAAGGCATATTGCATATGAAAAAATCTACTGTCAAGGATCTTGACACTAAAAAGCACTAAAGAGCAAAGCCAACCAAGACGTGCCTGAGTCAAGCTATTTTTAATTTCTTCCTATGCACCTGAAAAGGGGACAATGAAGAAGATTTAAGAATAGTTCATACCTCTGAATTGTGAGGCTGGCAGAGTATTAACCATCCTATGAACTGTCAAAAGAACAAACAAATCTGACTTTGGAGGTGAAATTTTGTTTCCTGTACTTTTGGCATGTTGTCAGAAGGAGCCAGTTCTTAGAAAAAGACTTCATGCTAGGAAAGGTAGAGCATAAGAGAAAGAGAGATGGACTGGCACAGTGACTGCAGCAATGGGCTTGAGCATGGTGTTGTCACAGTGGCACAGAAGAGGGCAAAGTTTGGAGCTGCTGTCCACAGCTTCACAGTGAGTCAGTGGACTTGACAGCACCTAACATCATCATCATCAAACAGGTACATACTGGAGAAGAAACACTCCAAGTTATATGCAGGTTTTGAGATTACAAAACATTCTACTACAGACCCATGTATGTAATAGAGTCTCAGTAGACATTATGCTATGCATGTCCATTTTCCAGGGAGTCTTAGTGGTGCAGCAGTAGTTAATCCCTTGGCTACTAACTAAAAAGTTCAGTGCTTCTGTAAAGATACACTGTTTCAGAAACTCTACAGAGCATTTCAACTTTGTTCTATAGGGATATCATCAACTAAAATCCTACAAATAAGCCATGAGTTTGATTTGGTGTTTTTCCCAAGTGCTCTGAGAAATGCATTAATTATGACTACCTGAGATGTTTAAAAAAATGTGTATTCCTTGTCCCATTTCAATTGTAGCAAGCTGGAAGAGAAGCTCAGAAAATGAAAAGTTTTAATACTTTCCTGCAGGCAACTCTTCACAAAAGTTGAGACCTATCACACTGCTGTTATAAAGGCTTAGAATTCTGTCATACAGAACGAACTGGGGAGGAGGGTAGAGAAAACAGTGCAACA
>NW_006399788.1:17261229-17263099 GCF_000299155.1 Elephantulus edwardii | reverse complement strand
TGTAAATGTTCACTAAAAGGAATAAAATTTAATAATAATTAAAAAAAAAAAAAGAATTCTGTCACTCTCCAAGCGTTTCTTTCCTCTGTAATCAGAGAGTTTAAACGTCTTAATTGCCTATTCTTCACTCCAAAATCTCAGTCCTGGTTAGGTGACATGACGGTTTACAATGCTAAACTCACCAACAGTATCAACTCCAATAGTGACACGGAAAAATACAAACAAAAATTAGTTTCTTTTCCTGACACCACGAAATTTTGTTAGGCTGGCAAATGTGTAGAGTCACTACTGAGTTCCAGTTCATCACCTCTAAATTAGCTGTGTTGTAACATGCTATTAAGTCAAAACCAACTCACAGCTAGTTGATCCTTTTAAAAGGCAGTGAATCACAATTTGATCAGAGGTGGGGGTGGGGGGTGCAGATGAAGGAAATAGGAAAGATCCAGTATGAAAAAGAATGTATATGAACTTCGTAAATAAATCAGTATAAAATATTTAAAAAAAACACAACAAACTAATAGACGGTAAATCGCAAAGAAAGAGATGATCCATCTTTTCCCTCGGAAGAGCTAGTGGATTTGAGCATTGTAACTTTTGGGTTGTCTTGACCTACTCTCTAAAAGCATGTCAAGGATGAAAGAAATGTTCTAATAGTTGCCATCAAATATTGTTACTGTTAGGTGTGGTCAACTCAACTACAAATTATAGCAACCCTATGACAAAAGATCTGAACTTTGCCCTATCCTGTGCCATCCTTATCATCTCTAATTGAGCCTATTGCAGTCACTGTGTCAATCTCATTCCCCAAAGGTCTTCCTCTCTCTCCAAGCAAGGTATCTTTTTGTCCAAGGACTGGCCCCTTGTGAAAACATGCCCAATATATGTGAGATGATGTTTCACCACCCTTGACTCTAAGGAGCACTCTGGAAGCACTTTCATTTGCTTGTTCTTTTCGCAGTCCAATACTCTTCTCTAATACCACCTGAGTCAGAATGCTCTAGTTTTTGGAATAATGAAAAAGTGTGATCTCAGATGTCTCTTGAGTTCAATAATGGGACAAGTAGTGGCCAAAGACTCTCTATCTGATGACGTACAATAAAAAGCATACCTTTATTCAAAAAGTGGTATTCCCTGATAGCAGCAACTCAGACCCTTTTAGAGGGAACTATGATCCACTCACTTATTGCTACTGAGTCACAGTCAACTTACAGTTGACCTCTGAGGTGCCACATTACACAGGAGGGCACTGTTGAGCATTTTTCCACTGAGCTGCTGGTAGATTTAAACCACCAGAGAAGGTCATCCGTTAACTTAGCAGCACAACTCCTTTCAGACTATGCCATCAGAGCTCCCTTATGAGTAAGGGATGCTCCTTGACAGCAGCAATAAGGATTAACTTTCATAAATAATGACATGTAAGTATGTTCCTACTTAATAGATGTATAAGTCACACACACCACACAGATGGTATATCGATGTCTCCAGTGTTATCTCTGGCTTGCTTTCCCTAATTCAAACTAGCCAACAGTCCTACTTTGCTTTTTTGGTTTTTTTGCGTGGGTGACTTGTTAACAAACTAATATTAGGTAATTTGATATGAGGGAAATTTTGCCAATTCATGTTTGTACTTCAAAGGATCGCAACTAATTTTCTGCTTAGCGTACTTTGACACTGACACCTAATAAGGTGATAAGCATAAACTTGCAGTCAATAAGAATGAAGACACCTAGTTATAAAAACTAACAACATGGCTTTGACAAGCACTGTGGCAATTGGACAATTAAAACAGACATTCGGAGGGGGGGAGAAGAATGACTGGGGAGGAGGGTAGAGAAAACAGTGCAACAATGAATGAATGAAAACCCAAAAT
>NW_006399788.1:17259593-17261121 GCF_000299155.1 Elephantulus edwardii | reverse complement strand
GCCTTTGGGCAGAAAGTTTGCCAGCTGAACTAAAGGAGCTAAACTTGCTTGTTTAGAGTGTGAAACATGATTGCTTTGTGCAGAACTATAAACCTCCTCACCTTAGCAACGAAGGCCAGAAAACATCAATGGCTTGAACAGCATGGCAGAGGCAAGTGACAGTGCTGAAGGGCCCAAAAGAAGAGACCTGGGAGATTATGTGTAAGAGTATTCCTGGTGGTGAGGTAAGACCAGGTCCAGGGGGAGGGGCACCACAGAAACCTCAGGCAGTATGGTAGCAACGAAAGGCAATGGCGACATGAACACAGCATCTGAGCTCAACCACGGTGTGCCTGCCCAGCAACAGAAGAATACACATTGGTAATCTGCCGAAGTGCAAGCATTTTCTTCTTGACAATCTGTTCTAACTGCTTACAGTTTAATTTCTTTAAGTAACAATAAGGGCTTTCACTTTGCCAACCCTCCGCAAGTTTTCTGTGTGTTTGGTTCCAACAGAGATGAACACACTATTCACAGAATGGCTGATGCTAGTGGATATATATGTCTCATTCCTAGTAGTCTTACTGTTGCTTTGAATTTTGCCAGATGTACACGCTGGGTTTAGAAGAGGTCATGGTACTAGAGATATTATAGCTAATGTTAGATGGATCTTGGCTGAAAGCAGAGAGTACCAGAGGAATGTCTATCTGTGTTTCATTGACTATGCAAATCACAATAAACAGTGACTAACTCTGAGAAGAGTGGGAATCCCAGAACATTTGATTGTGCTTATACAAAACCTATACTCAGACCAGGAAGCAGTCATCAGACATATCAAGGAAATACTTCATGGTTCAAAATTGGGAAGTGTATACACCAGGGATGTATCCTATCTCCATACAGATCATCTGGGAGGCTGGGCTGTATGAAGAGGACTGTGGCATTAGGACTGGAAGACAACAGATGACACAAACCTGCTTGCTGAAACTCAGGAGGGGATCTGAAGCACTTGCAGGAGCAAGTCAAAGACTGCAGCCTTCAATATGGATTGAAGCTCAACATGAAGAAAACAAAGACTCTCACCACTGGGCCCATTTGATGGTGAAGAGACTGAGATTGTTAACAGCTTTAGTTTGCTTGGCTCCACAATCAACACTCTTAGTACCAGAAGCCAGGAAATCAAAAGACGAATTGCATTGAGAAAGTCTGCTGTCCAGGACTTCTCCAGAGTAGTGAAGAGCAATGATGTCACTCTGGAGACTAAGGTGTGCCACATCCAGGCTATAGTCTTTTCAATTGTTTCCTATGCAACTGTTCAATTTTTCTTAGTTAGACAATGACTAAGGATGACAGAGAGAGAGGGCGACCATCAACACAGACTTCTGGGCCAACAGGCTACATTATGAAAGATGGAGAAAAGACTGACATTGTCTTACATTGTGTACTTACATCAACAATCAATGCCCCTGTAAGCAGCAGTCAAGAAATCAAAAGTAGCGGTTCAAAGGAGAAGGAGGGGGCAATCTCCTCCTGTACCAGTCAGATCTGA